>NW_015113764.1:137178-151043 GCF_001443285.1 Poecilia latipinna
ACCATGGTCAGTAATACCAGTGGTTTTGGCACTGTGAGCAGGTGCCAGGTGATGCTGAAACATGAAATCTTCATCTCCATAAAGCTTTTCAGCAGATGGAAGCATGAAGTGCTACAAAATCTCCTGATAGCTGCTGCATTGACTTGCCCTTGATAAAACACAGTGGACCAACACCAGCAGCTGGCATGGCTCCCCAGACCATCACTTACTGTGGGTACTTGACACTGACTTTCTGGCATTTTGGCATTTCCTTCTCCCCAGTCTTCCTCCAGACTCTGGTACCTTGATTTCCGAATGACATGCAAAATTTTCTTTCATCCAAAAAAAGTACTTTGGACCACTGAACAACAGTCCAGTGCTGCTTCTCTGTAGCCCAGGTCAGGCGCTTCTGCCGCTCTTTCTGGTTCAAAAGTGGCTTGACCTGGGGAATGAGGGACCTGTAGCCCCTTTCCTACACACGCCTGTGCACAGTGGCTGGATGGATGGATGGATGTTTCTACTCCAGACTCAGTCCACTGCTTCCGCAGGTCCCTCAAGGTCTGAAATCGGCCCTTCTCCACAATCTTCCTCAGGGTCCGGTCAACTCTTCTCGTTGTGCAGCGTTTTCTGCCACACCTTTTCCTTCCCACAGACTTCCCACTGAGGTGCCTTGATAGAGCACTCTGGAAACAGCCTATTTGTTCAGAAATTTCTTTCTGTGTCTCACCCTCTTGCTTGAGGGTGTCAATGATGGCCTTCTGGACAGCAGTCAGGTCAGCAGTCTTACCCATGATTGCGGTTTTGAGTAATGAACCAGGCTGGGAGTTTTTAAAGGCCTCAGGAATCTTTTGCAGGTGTTTACAGTTACTTTGTTGATTCAGATGATGAGGTTAACTGCTCGTTCAGAGAACCTTTTCATGATATGCTAATTTTTTGAGACAGGGATTTTGGGTTTTCATGAGCTGTATGCCAAAATCATCAGTATTAAAACAATAAAAGACCAGAAATATTTCAGTTGGTGTGCAATGAATCTAAAATATGACAGTTTAATTTTTATCATTACATTATGGAAAATAATGAACTTGATCACAATATGCTAATTTTTTGAGAAGGACCTGTGTTTATATATAAGCAGCTGCTGAAAACAAGTTACTTTGAACTTTTAAGTAACTTAGTTACTTTCCAAATCAAGTAATCAGTAATCCATTAAAGTTACTTTTTCAAAGTAACTGTGTTATCGCTACTTATCTACCACTGGAACTTTGGATGCTTGGATGCACACTGCACAGTGCGCATCCAAACACTGTAGATATATTTACATGTGAAACTTTTGCTAAAATTATTTGGAGGCTCAGAATCAGCCCAGTACCAATCCACAATCTCAGGGGAGAAAGACTCACCTGGAGTAAATTAAATTTTTAGCTATTGGAGTTACGCTGAAGAGAAATTAATTTAATCAAAGTATGTCATGAATATGTGTGTTTGTATTCCATCTTAAGTAGGGATGCAGCGTTTGCAGTTTTCTGGCTGATCGCCTATTACCGATCTTTAAAAAGCCTGACCTGCCGATTTTGATTTTGGCCTATACCAATTGTTTTAGTCTGAAATGTTGCTGAATATAGCAAGAAAGTCACTGAGTTTGTCACAGTGGGGTGAATATTGTTAACTGCAAACATGCAGACACGACCTGGTGGTCCGTTCTGTCAGTCAAACCTCTCTCACTGTAGAGCAGAAGAGGACAAACTGTTATTTAAACCTTTGCTGAGGAAGACAAGATCAGGGGATAAAATCGGCTTCCCATGTTAAGTATCGACTGATAACTGATCCCCCAAAATTAAGGAAATCAGTGGCCATTAATCAACTGGCCGATAAATGTTTCCTATATTATACATGTATATAGGATATAATGTAAACAACACTGTGAGAGATGTAATAAGTGTATAGTAGGTGTGCGAATGATCTAATCGTCTGACTATTAATTGCAGCAATCCACATTGTTAGCAGAGATAGAGGGCCCCAAAACCAAATTTTGCTGAGGTCCATATGGAGGTTTGTCCTGGCCCTGGCAGTCCACGCAGCATGCAGCGCTGGTGGCTGCTAAGGCAAAAAACTCAGGCATGGGAGGAGTTCGGAGAGGCCATGGAGAAGACTTCCACGTAGCACAGTATCAGCACTGTCTGTAGTGGGCAGTGAGGACATAGTTATATTGAAAACATTTTGAAAACTTTAATCGGATTACTTATTACTTCTTGAAAAAATAACTTACCGTATTTTCCGGACTATAGAGCGCACCTCACTATAAGCCAGACCCACAAGTTTAAAAAAAATAAAAAACTGGAAACGTACATATATAGAGGTGGCTGAGGTCATTAAACATCTCCCAGACTTTGCTCAGGATGTTTTATGACTCTGTTGTTGCTCCTGTATGCTGTGGTGTACTGGGACAGCAGGCTGAAGGTGGAGGACACCAACAGACTGAACAAACTCATCCGAAAGGCTAGTAACGTCGCTGGAGTGGAGCTGGATTCTGACAGTGGTGTCAGAAAGAAGGATCATGTCCAACATGCAGGCCATCTTGGACAAGTCTCATCCACTCCATGACGTGCTGGTCGGATACAGGAGCACCTTCAGCCAGAGGCTCCTTTTGCCAAAGTGCACCACAGAGCGTCACAGAAAATCATTTCTGCCTGTTGCCATCATGCTTTACAATGCCCAAGTCTGTGCTAATTGACTCAAATTTTTTCTGTGCTTATTTATAGATGATTTATTGATTAATATTGCATGTGATTGCTTGTTTATTTTTGTTTATATCTAGTCATTTTGAACTTATCACTCTTAAGCATATATGTATTTTACAAACTTTATATTTATTACCGAAGATTTATTAAGGACGCAGCAGAGCGCTGTATCCTTAATAAAGCTGCTATTAAGGACGCAGCCCTCTATCTCCAACGCCGAACCACAATAACCCTTCACGCCGAGCTTATGTGCAGCGGCTATCGATCTGTACTCCTAGATCGATAGTCTTCAACTTAAAAGTGGCATCATATGAACTTCTGAGGGTTGCTCCAGGAGTATGGGGTACTAGGCCCTTTGATATGGCCTGTTGGGCCCTTGTCTGTGCTAAGTGTATGACCAATGTCAGAGTCTGGTCTGTATTGCTGGCAGTAAGTCTGACTCTTTTCCAGTGAGAGTTGGACCCTGCCAAGGATGCCCTTTGTCACTGATTCTGTTCATTACTTTTATGGACAGAATTTCACAGCCAAGGTGTTGAGAGTATCCGTTTTGGTGGCCTTAGGATCGCATCTCTGCTTTTTGCGGATAATGTGGTCCTACTGACTTTATCATGTTGTGATCTAGAGCTTTCACTGGAGCGGTTCACAGTCGAGTTTGAAATGCCTGGAATGAGGATGAGTCCCTCCAGATCCGAGGCCATGGTCTTGATATGGAAGTTGGCTAATGCTTTTTGGAATTTTTTTAATCATTGGGGCAGCAAAAGGAATTACTGAGGCCCAAAAAGGAGAACAGTTGGGAGAGTTTTTTTTTTTTTTTTTTTTTAGATTTTTCAATCTAAAAGAAATAGATTGATACTTTTGATGAGGTTTACAATGACCTTAGAGTACTCTAGTAAACCTTCGAAGATTTCGTTTTTGTGGTGACAGAGGAGGACCACAAAAACTCTCATCACCACGAGGTTTTAAAAGTACTTTTAAAACCTCGTGGTGGTTTTAAAAGTAAAACCACCACGGTTCCTTTTCCACCTTCGAGGAAAAGGAACCCCTAAGAAAGGAGAAGGAAAGAGGGCGAGCAAAAAAACATAAAGTGCATCTTTTTTACTCCTGCAGGAAGCAGGCTTTTGTTCTTCATGTAATGTTGTAATTAATTACATTAATGTAATTAAACATTAATGTTTAATTACATTAAACATTAATGTAATTTTAATGTTTAAAAGTACATTAAAATTACTTTTAATTTTAAGTACATTAAAAGTACTGAAATTTGTTAAAACTGAGGGAATAAACAGATTTTTTTAACAGAACAAGATTTTAACATTTTGATCTCATAATGTTGGGATTGTGAATGAACATTAAGATATTCTGACAGTAGTAAAGTGAGCTGTGGATAAAATGACTTCATTTAGAAGGCTTATTTTCTTTTCAGAGATGAGCATGAGGACTTCAAAGAGGAGATGCGCCGCCTCAGGAAACTTCGAGGAAAAGGAACCCCTAAGAAAGGAGAAGGAAAGAGGGCGAGCAAAAAAAAATAAAGTGCATCTTTTTTACTCCTGCAGGAAGCAGGCTTTTGTTCTTCATNGTGCTGCTTCTCTGTAGCCCAGGTCAGGCGCTTCTGCCGCTGTTTCTGGTTCAAAAGTGGCTTGACCTGGGGAATGAGGGACCTGTAGCACCTTTCCTACACACGCCTGTGCACAGTGGCTATGGATGTTTCTACTCCAGACTCAGTCCACTGCCTCTGCAGGTCCCCCAAGGTCTGGAATCAGCTATTCACAATCTTCCTCAGGGTCCGGTCACCTCTTCTCGTTGTGCAGCGTTTTCTGCCACACTTTTTCCTTCCCCCACACTTCCCACTGAGGTGCCTTGATACAGCACTCTGGGAACAGCCTATACGTTCAGAAATTTCTTTCTGTTTCTCACCCTCTTGCTTGAGGATGTCAGTGATGGCCTTCTGGACAGCAGTCAGGTCAGCAGTCTTACCCATGATTGCGGTTTTGAGTAATGAACCAGGCTGGGAGGTTTTTAAAAGCCTCAGGAATCTTTTGCATGTGTTTAGAGTTACTTTGTTGATTCAGATGATTAAGTTAATTGCTCGTTCAGAGAACCTTTTCACAATATGCTAATTTTGGTCATACCCCCCTTGGACAAAGACATGGACAAACATTGGCTTAGGTCACTTACTATTCAAATCACATTTTCCACTGGAGCAAAACAAGCAATAGCTCTCAGCCCAGAAGCCTTATAAACAAGATTTATATCATTTAGAAAAAAATCAATTTATCTTATTTAACTAGTTTTGGGTCAGTGTGGTAAAACTGCATACTTGTGAGCTCAATGTCTGGTTTTGGACTAGTTCTAAAACAGTTGTATGTAAGATTTTGTTCTGTTATTGTTATTATTCACACCAACTTCTGTTCTTAGTGGTTTTATTGTTTAACTTCGTCTTTAGCTCCATAAATGGATTGGAGGGACTAAAAGGGTTTTCTCTGCAAAGCAAATTTTCTGAATTCCACTGAGTCAGAGTTTAATGTCCTCCATTAAAAAGTAATGCATTGAAGATCAATGGTAAGGTTGTAAGGTTAAAGCTCCTTGAGCCAGCTAACACTGTGTCTATGTAGTCAAGCTATTATTGTATCTATTAATATTTTTCAATTTATTGTTAATTTACTTGTTTAAAACTTAGAGAAATGTACATGATCTGTTTCAATATATTATATATAGAATCATGTTGTCATAAACAATTTAATTTTGTACTTTATTTTGTGTTAGCTATGTATGGCTTAATTTTTCTGATTTTACTGTTTATAATTTATGTATAATTTTACATATGTAATATGTGTTTCTTCTTTTCAGCATTGCATTTTCAACCTGCGCAAATATTTTTGATCTATTCTTTCATTACCGTAATTTACTTAAGTTGGCCATTTCTAGTATATTTCATTAATGTCTAATATTAAGAATATTAAATAGGCCCCTTTTTGTGACATGTTTTTAAACATAAGACCAGCTTTTAGTTGATCAGAATCCAAGAATCTTTGACAGAAAACAAAAGAAACAAAAGCCACCTTATCTGCATTTAGAACACCCAGAAGTGTTAACAAGTAAATTCTACATTGAAAACTCTTTTAATTTGATAGCTAATCTTTTAGTCTTACTAGAGTGGCTCAGTCAAAATTGAATCTAAAGAAGAAACCATGGGGAGGAGCTAACAGACTTGGATTTCCTCATTAAACACGAACTGTCAAAACACAAGTGGAGCAAAGCTGGTCAACAATTAAAAGAATGTTGAGATTGATGTAAATAAATATTTGTGCAACAAATCCACATAAAGCTTAATTTATTGAATTACTGAAAATTACTTTTTGATGACATTTGATTTGTGCCATTGGAACCGTTGTAACAAGCTGTACATTCATATTAAGAATGGGGTTGTAATACAGTTTAATCTCCCTTTTTGCTGGACAATAGCTGCATCTTTTATCATAGCGTTTTAATTACTGCCTGGGGTCACCCATGGCTTTCATGAAAGCTTTAGACATTCAGAGTCAAATTAACAAAAAACACCTTATTACAATAGCAACTCTAAAAACATAGTTAGTTGGCTGAAGGAAATGCCTTCGCAACCAGATTTCTCTGGGAACATAAACACTCAAAAGAGAGAGTTTAACTAAATAAGTAATGTTAAAACTAATGGTGTTATGAGTGGAAAAATATCACTTACCTCAATTTCAGGCAGCTGGCTGGAGTGTTAAGCTGCAGAAACAGGCACCGTTGTCTTCATACTGGCTCACATTCTTGTGCCAGACCCCTCGACTTTGTGTTTGAGCCCCTTTGTCACATGTTCTTCTAACAAAATGGTTGCTGTAGATGCTGCAGGCAGCTAAACAAGAGACTAACAAAGGGATTTTCAGATGTTCTCAAAATTACATGCTCATATGAATCCCTCCCCCCCCCCCCCCCCCCTTTTTAATTGCTAGTTACTAAAAGTATTCTGCCAATCGTGCCAACTCCCCAGAAGCCCCCTCTTCTCTTTTCTGTCTTTTTGGGTCACTACAGAAAAATTAGAGCTTAGTAATCTTGAAATATGAGGATAGAATGTAAAAGTTTCTGTTCATCTTAAATTGCACTGGACTTAATTTTGCAGAAGAAACATATACACGTTTTTATATTCACAGACAGTGGTTTGGTTGCCTGCAAGGCTTGTTGGTGTTCCCAAAATACGTCTTCAAACATTCATGAAAATCCATGAAAGAAATAAAATAAAAATATAGTTTACAGTCAGATTTGTTAGACATTTGGCTAGAAATAGACATTTTTACACTCAGAGTGAAACTGCTACATCTAGCTTTAAACTATGAACAAAACTTATTAAAAATATATATATTATATATAATATACATATTATATATATTTTTCTGTGATTGACCAACAGTTTCAGCATAATTATGAAGCAGAAATAAAAAGATCCATAATTTCAACAATCTTTTCATCCATCCAAGTGAGATCCACAACTCAAGTAAAATAATCTGTTGCTTGGACAACAGGCAGTATTGCATGTGTTTAAGTTAAAATTAACTACACATAACCCTGAATGCATCATCCCCACTGTGAAACAAGATTATGGCAGTATCTTGTGGTGATGATATTCTTATTTCGAAAGAATTGGGAAACTGATCAGAGTTGAAGGGAAGATTTCTCGTGCTATGAAGATCAGGTTTACTTCTTTTAACACAAATGGCTTCCTTTAATAGAAGGTATGGTAAACCTGTTAAAGGTCACAAAAGACTTGTGACTGGAAAAAGGGTTTGTCCTCCTGAAGGGCAATGAAATTAAATATACACTCAGAGCTGCAATGCTATGGTTAAAGTCAAAGCCCATGTGTTACAATGATCCAGTAAAACTCCAGTAATGCGCTGATTCCAATCTCACCAAACTCATACTATTTTGTAAAGAAGCGCAAGCAGAAGAATGAGAAGAATGAGCAAAAAATGTACATTCCTATACCTGCATATCTGGAAGAAATGTACCTGGAAAGACTTGCAAGGGGTTGCATTTTTATTTAGAAATAGATTTTATAGCCATGTATAATTTTTTTACTACCCTTCACAAGTATGAATGACAGTTTCACTGAGATAAAAAGGTAATATTTGATTATAACACAACAAACTTTAAAAAAAAAACACTAGATTCTGTTTTTTTTTTTTGGTTGTTTGTTTTTTTTTGTTGTTGTTGTTTTTGTTGTTTTTTTACCTGTATCCAAACATTTCTTTTAATTAAAACATTTATCTTAAGGGGACTGTAGAAGGTTTAAGTGATGGTTTGCTCAACATATTATTCAATGGTCTTATGAATGAAAATGGAGAACCAGGGATGACAGGTGGGGGAGGGCGGCTGAAGTGAGCAAGACTGCAATCTGGTTTCATAATCGTATGTTTGATGAAGCGCAGGGGGGCCTGTTGTTGACGCAAACAATAAAAAATGACTACTCAAACATCACAAAATTGTCATATTGATTATTCCTGGGATGCAATGGTGGGTTTTAATGTAGGAATAGGATAGAATGATTGACAAACATCTAAATCTACTTACTGCTCTTTTATTTTCTATCTCGCAATATATAACACTATATTACAGCAATTATACTAAGCATACAGAGTCCTGAGATAACTGGATATCTAACTTGTAAAGTAGATTTTTTGTGTGTGTGTGTGTGGGGGGGGGGTAGGTTCTAGCCCTTAGCTTTTAGGGAATTGTAGTCTTAATGTAAAAGTGGTACCCACACCTAACATAAATTGATCTCAATCCTGAACACCATTTCCCATAGGGCCATTGCTCAACCTGCGCCTGCGCCGTGCTTGTTTTTCCCGTCCATGTGTCTCTCGTCATGCGCCTGCCGTAGCAGCAGCAGCTCCGCGTACCGTTTTGTGTGTTCGCCTCCAGTTGTCGCTGCACTTTGTTTTGACAGCTGCCTGCTTTCTTTTCTAGAACATTTTTTTTTACTGAAGAATGAGCGAAAACGATGACATCGAAGTCGACAGCGATGTACGTGATTCGGTTTCTTCCAGCAGTATTAGCTAGCCAGCCTTGTTTAAACGGACTGCAGCGTAAATATAAGCTGCTGAACACCGAAGCTATGTGAGCTAGCTCAATATTTTTAAGCTAACACTGAATATATATTTTTGAAACAAGTCGACAAAATTCCTGTTTGTCTAACATGTTGAAGTATTTTCTTGTAAATAAAAGCAAAACACACAAACTGGACTGAGGGAACTGTACATTTTATTACATTAACGCATTATATTGTTGTTTATATAATGTTCCTGTGAGGTACTTGATCATTAGCTTGCGTACAGAAGTATCTTCACAGTTTCTCTACGTCCGTACATCAATCAAATGTAGTCAGATGCATAATAAACTCCTTGTATAACTACAGTGTTCCACATTAAAAACGTGATACGACAGTCACGAACAACAGTTAAGCTGTTGCTGCAAGAAGGTCAACTCATGGGAGGGGAAATTCTCTGAACATGTTGTACTTTATTTAAATGAAATGTATACACTTTCCTCTTAATGATGTTTTTCGGTGTATATGTCAGAAAAATACTAAAAAAAACCAAACAACAGATCTTGTTTGCTGCAATCCGTGCATTGCAGGTTGGGCCCACCGTGTTACTATTGTAGCTACATCGATAGCACTGAGATGGTCAAATTATACTGCTGTGTTTTATCTACTAATCTTGGATCTGATTAAAAAGGGCGTGTTTCGTCCTTTACCCCGCATGGTAAATATTGCAAATCAGCACTGAATAGACATGAAGTACTTTTGTGTTCTGCTGCTGTCGCACGTATCCCATGAGCTCCCTAACGACTTGGCCCTTTTAAAGTAGATGTTTTATTTCTAAGTATAATCCCTCTGCATTGTATGTTTTTCGTTAGAAAAACAAAATACATATGATATCAACTGATTTGGTTGGGTGTGACATTGGCTGACAGTGGAGCTTTGATGGAGTCACTGTCTGACATATCTTCTGTGTTATGATTTATTAATTTTACTGTGGATTATCTCCCCCCCCCCTCCCACGGTTTCATTAAACTGGGCTGTCCAGCTTCAGATCATCTTGCAGCCACTGGGTGCTTGCATTTTATTTAGAAGTTTGTACAAGCGCTTTCACAGATTTCTTTTTTAAACATTTAGTGAATTGAAATTCAGAAAACTGTACTCGCACATAAATCCAGATGCATGGAACTATGCTTAACTCCTTACGACATGCCAATCTACATGAAAATGAGCACACAATGAGACATTATTAATGTAACTGCTACAATCATAGCGGTACCGTAGAAACATTTGTTCATCACCGGCGGAGTTGCCGTGGGGCGGCATACACACATTCTTCCTGTGTAACCTTTCAGATCCACCAGCAGTGTATGTTGCCAAAAAGTTAATTCAGTGCTGACAAATAGACTTAAGACCTGATCCTGCATTTGTTGTCACAGTTTCAGTTGCTTTAACTTTTAATAACTGCTGCTAATTGCTTGTAGATATGGGCAAGATTAAATGAGTAGAGGTTTTGTGGACATGTCCTGACTTGCATCTGCATATCAGGGAAATGTGAAGTTGGGTTATTAATGCTGAAAATTGCAGTGATTATGTCATTTATTAAACCCACATTTTCTGTCTTTATGGTTTCTTTTCATTTTCACCACAATTTTCTGGGAGCTTTACCATCTCAGCCACTAAAAAATACACATTTCCTTTGCATCAACAATGGTTAGAAACCATCCAAGTGCAGATATGTAGAATGTGAGTGCATGGCGCTTAAAATATGATATTCAACAGAATATTGAATCAATGGAGTCCAGTACAATAACATTATTGCAAAATATATATATATATATATTGATGACTACAATTCATTCTATCGTTCACCTTGATTTATGAAGATCTACCTTAACTACATGGCATGGTTTCTTGTCTTTCCGTTTTTGAAGCGTGACAAAGAGAAATGGATCTCTCTGTCACGTCATAAATATACTCTGGGGAAAACAGGAAGTTTGTTCTGAGTTTTGGCTCCAGCCACTGCGGAACAATTACGGTTAAGATGCTCGATGGTCTCTTCACTTCTTGTGATTCATAGCAAATATGTAGTTTGCTGGGTAGGGACCTGTTTATCTTGAAGCGGCCCAGCCTTTAAAACAGCAAAGAGCAAACAAAGATCGCATTCCTAAAAACGTCTCTGCTGCTTCCTCTTGCACAGGAATTTGTACACACAGTGAGCCTTTAAAGTTGAAAACAGGCCATACCGGAAACCATGTGCAAACTAGTTAGCAAGCCCTTTAATTCGTTTTATGAAGTGTTTAAATTATTTTTTTTTAATATACGCCATGTTGTTTTGAAGAAATGCCTGTGTAAAGTATGTGTGTGTGTGTGTGTGTGTGTCTCTGCAGGCAGACAAGCGAGCCCATCACAACGCGCTCGAGCGCAAACGGAGGGACCACATCAAAGACAGCTTCCACAGCTTAAGAGACTCTGTGCCTTCATTACAAGGAGAGAAGATCAGATGGACTAAATATTGTGGAACATTAATGCTCTTATCTGTTTAATCAGTGGCATTTAGTCGCTCAACTGATTCTCTGTGGTAATGCCATGGAGAAGCAGAAGTTTAGAGGCTGCTGCCATATGTTTGATTGGTAACATGATTCCTATGAATGAACAGTCTATGCAGTGTTTGCTGAGCTGTCACTTTATGTGCAGCAGATTAGATTTGTGTCGATTAAAAACAGTAAAACCTGCTCTGTTTCTTGCCAAAGTGCATACACCTGTTGAACGTTTTCACATTTTGCCATTATGCAAGCCAAACCTTGATGAATTTTATTGAGATTTTATTTGATAAAACAACTTGAAGTACTGCATGGCTATGATGTAGCATACTGATACATGTTTTTTTTTTTTTTTTTTTTTTTTAACATTTTTAGTATTGAATATCTGAAAGGTGTGGCATACTCAGATCTGTTGCAACTGTAATTGCAACAAAGCATATTTCTAAAAAAGAATTGATTGATGCATGCCACACTTTTAGGAGTTTTATGTGAAAAACATTTTTAAAAACTTTTTTTTTTCCATCCCATCCCAATTAAGACATTAAAACTATTTTTGCTTTGACAGGCTTCTAGGGCCCAGATTTTGGACAAAGCTACCGAATACATCCAGTTGATGAGGAGGAAAAATCACTCCCACCAGCAGGACATTGATGATTTAAAGAAGCAGAACGCACTGCTGGAGCAACAGGGTATGTAGAGGAATCTTAGAGCTGATGATTGCTTTTGCTCACTTCTTTACATTTACCATCTTGTGTCACTCGGTTTAGTCCGTGCCCTGGAGAAAGCCAAAGGGAACTCTCAGCTCCAAACCAACTACTCCTCTGACAGCAGCTTGTACACAAACCGCAAAGGCAGCGCGGTGTCGGCCTTCGACGGCGGGTCCGACTCCACCTCCGAATCGGAGCCGGACGAGCCGCCCAACAGGAAGAAGCTGCGTGTGGAGACAAATTAGACTCCTGACGGTCTAGACGGACTTTTTGTATCCACCAGCTCTTCTTACCTGCCTGCCTTCGTACACCAGTCAAGAAGATGAGGTGGAAACTGTCTTAGAGGTGCTGTTACTGTGTGTCCAAAACGCTTCTACCTTGCTGTGTCCTTCCGGCAAGCTTCCCCTCTCTGTTTTTGTGTCCCCGAAATGACTTTTAATACACCCAAAGCGTGGCAGCTCAGCAGTTTTGAAGGACATATGGTTTGTAAGACCTCATGATCACACGTAGAAATGGCACAGCATGAAGCTTTAGTAAAGCTGCAAAAACAAGCTTTTCTTTTGGTTGTTTGGGACAAACTTTGTAATCCACTGAAGCTGTACAACTATACCAGCTTTGTTGAAATTATGATCAGAGATAGTTTTTAATATTCGTATTTTTCCAGGAAAGAATGTGAATTTGTCGTCAGAAAAGGTGTCCATCTTTTAAGAAGCAACCCTCTTTATTCAGGTTAGGTGGCTGAAATAATGTCTTTGAAAATGTTGTTTTAGTGAATCCCTCTTTTAATGCACTAAAATGTATTTCATACCCTTATATTGTACATTAATATGCCTGGTCTCTGTAATGATTGGCTTCAGAGTAGACCAACTTCCAGTTTTAGAGCATTTGAGTATTTATTTTCCTCATTTTTTTTATCTCAGTAAATATATAGATATATATATGTGGTTTTAAAAAAAATATCCCTCAATTAATAGTGAATGTTACACAACACAGTTGAAGGGCAGTAACCTTTATTTTTGTTAATGGAAGTCCATTTCAGTGTGTTGTTTGTAACACTATATTCCTTAATGGTGTCAGTTCTGCACAGAAAAGCCTTCCCTTGACATATTTGCCTGTGCTGGGAATGTTGATCTTTAAAAATCAGAAAATAATGTGTGTATGTAATCAATATTTGTTCCATTCCATGGAAATTACAGGTATGTTGTACATACTGCCAATGGTTGTCTTGCAAGTTAAGGCATACCTTTATTATGAGACTATAAATAAAACTATTTTATCCTTTTTGGATGTACTTGTGACTCAGAGTGTGCTTATTAACTTCTTTCACCAGTTGAATGTATTAAATGAAATATATGGGGTAAATCTTAAATATGTTCTCCAGTGGTGAGGTGTGGATGCTGAAAAAAAATAAAAAGTGAAGATAATAGTCTGCAGGATTTACATGAAAAATATCTTTATTTCTGACTGCTTAGCAAATAGATTATTTTTTCCATCCTTTCTTGTGCTCTATTAATGTATGCAGATTTTGTATGATTAGGCTCACCATAAGTCTACCTCCTTTAATTTTTTTCAGCAGAAGTGGATGTTAATGAAACATTTTCTGCAGGAAACATGGCTGAATCTTGGAATGTGCTGACCAGACCATGCAGTTTTTATGCAACTTGGCTTGAAGTGATTGTAGAAAGTCTATTATGAAATCTGTCTAAGGAGAAATTAAGACAAGAACACACAAAGAAAGAACTCTAACCTGATGGGAGAGGAATATGCATAAAAAACTTGATGAAATGTAGAATTGCAAAAAAAAAAAAAAAAAAAAAAAAAAAAAAAAAAAAAAAAAAAAAAAAAA
>NW_015113764.1:154182-164821 GCF_001443285.1 Poecilia latipinna
AATTAAAATTAAAAAAAAAAAAAAAAAATAATAATAATAATAATAATAATAATAATAATAATAATAATAATAATAATAATAAAAAAACAACTGACCAGAAACTAGTGGTATTGGTGACTAACTGTAGGTAAAGCAAGTTTGATTCATTTTACAGGAAATATGCCTTGTAGCTTTATACTTGTCTTATTCATAAATCAATGCACTGATCCATTTTTAAACTGTAGTAAATAATTTCATGGTTTTATGATGTACTAATCTCCACTATCACTGTGGATAATAATACACGAACTTCTGATTTGTTATCTTGCAGAGGTAACAAAAGGTTTACGTATGAATAAAGGTAAATAAAGGTAATTTTATTTATATAGCACATTTTCAGCAACAAGGCAATACAAAGTGCTTATAATTCAAATNAAAATCNATCAATNTTTGNTTAATACAAGTGAGTTCAAAATTTAAAATATTATAAATATCTTCAAATATTTTTAATCATAATTTTAAGATAACTTAAAGCAAAAGTGAGAAAACGAGATCGCCTCTTTGCTGACCTAATGACTGTTGTTCATTGGAAGCGACGTGTCCGACGCGCACTGAAGGCAGCACCAGATCCTGAAGTTTGTAGATGAAATAAGTCCAGCTGGGTCATGCTCTAGTTTTAAGTCATGGCGAAACAATACGACGTTTTGTTCAGATTGCTCCTTCTCGGAGACTCCGGTGTTGGGAAGACATGCATGCTGCGCAGGTTCACGGAAGGTGAATTTGATTCTTCGCATATTTCCACCATCGGTAAGTAGAGCAAAGCCATCAGACAAGTTCTCATTGACAAACTTAACGATTTTTCAGTCACAAGATTAACCGGATAAACACCACTGCATACTCGGTAGACGACAAATTTTGAGTTATTGTAATTATTTACCCCCATCTTTCCCACGTCTATGTTGAGTTTCTTTGTTGACGTAAGATTACAGACTGCTTAAGGTTCTGCTGGGAATAATGAAATTTTCTAAAACCGCTCTAACACTTAAACTGTGATAATAATAAAACACTTTTAGAGAAGTAAAGTCTAACAGAAATGTTCTCATTTTTCAGTTGATGGTTTCTCAGAATAGAGTGGATAATGCCATTGGGACTTCATGTCTCTACTGTGCTTTTATTTGTCTCTTTTTCATTCATTACTCACTTGCATTAAACATGTGGCTGGCTGGATAGGCTTTCATGTGATGCGACTAGAAATTAAGGATCTGCGGTTTGTAGTGTGGGCTGAGTTATACATGTTATGAGACGAAGATGGTGGGCTGAACTTCACACTGGATTAAACTCAGACATTTGAACATTTCACATGAAGTCTGGGTTTTAGATCTCTACAATACATTGCAAAAGTTTCCATACCCCTTTAACTTTTTAGGATTTGTAATGTTAGTTTCATTGGGGGTCTGTTTGGGGGGTTTTATGTGACAACCCAAAACAAAATAGTTTATTAAAGAAATGGTTCCTTTCCCCCCCAAAAGAAATGGGGGGGGGGGGAGGTGAATGAGAGTGGCATTTTTGCATCAGCTAGTGTGAGAAATACAGATTGGACAGTGGACTCCCTCCACATGCCAATTATCAAAAACTAGCAGGTAGTAAAATGAAATATCATGTGTCACAAGTAACTATGAAAGGATCCACCCTTTTCCCTGAAAAACAGATAAAAGGTGTTTGTTATGGTTGCAACTGGTGGGATACCGTGTTCCACTTTAATATTTATTTAATGTTCCAGATGTACTGCAGAGAAACCAGCAGCTGAACTTTCAGAAAGCCAGAATATTTATTTTGAAACCACTTAAGAAGATTATAAAAAACTCGACCCTGCCTACAGAAAACTGTAAAAATGAAGAGTGGCATAATTCAAACTTTTAAAAAAACCCACTTAATCATAAAAGCTAAATGAAATGCTGTTGTAATTCATATTATGTAAAGTTCAGCAAAGTGTTGCAGATGCTGATAACTGTGGGCAGAAGGATATCCTGTAGCAGTCTGTATTACAGCGTATCTGAAGTGGACATTCAGGTTGACAAAAAAGTGATTATCTCTTTTGGACCAAACTTTCAGCTGTGGCCGCGGTGTAAGAACAAAGTGAATGGAGGACTGGGTACTGCCTTTGTTTTAATACAAACCAGTTACACTGCAGGCTGTGGATTTCTCAGCTCTTCTCTTCATATTGTCACCTAGCAGAGACGGTATCACCTTTTAAGTCAATTTATCTTCTTTGTTAGCACATGCGTGTCTTGGAGCAACAGTCTTTTGTGACTTTACAAATTAGCTTATGTAAAGTCTCACAAAGGCCTTTTTGTTCTCTTGATTGTCAGAGGTGAGTCTTTACATGATCTTTTCTAACTCTCTTGTGCATAAACTTTAAAAGGTTAGAAACCCCAAAGGCTATTCTATTAAAAATAACTATTCTCTAAAAAAAAAAAAAAAAAAAAAAAAAACTCCTGATCTCTTCATTCAAACTCTGTTTGTTGCACATATTTCTAAAAAAGGTTTATTTGTTACACATTCAAAAAGTCTCCAGGTTCAGAGCAGTCAAAACTTCTCAGGATAGTAGCCTGCATACTAGACTAACCAAAACACTTTTAAACTGAATTTTCAAGCTGCCAACAAAGTTTAAAAGGTTTTATAGAAGGGGTGCTGTGGTGGCGCAGGGGCAAAGCACGACCCACGTATAGAGTCCCTGGTCCCTGTGTCGGTGGTCACAGGCTTGATTCCCGGCCTGGTGACATTTGCCGCATGTCTCCCCCTCTTTCCTGTCAAACTACTTTCAGATAAAGGTCACTAGAGCCAACAAAACCTTTTAAAAAAAAGGTTTTATAGAAGTGCATGTCAGTTGACTTTATATTGTGGCAGTTCACAACAATAACCATCCCAAGGTACTTTTTAAGTCACATAAATCCCACTTTATGTACAGAAATACTGAACACTAAAATTATTTCAGTTGAAAGGGTGAGAGTAGGTAGTAGTAGAAAGGATGTCTTAAATTTTTCAAGAAAACATATTTTTGTTTGTGTTACGTTTGTTTCATAAAACAAGGTTAAAATTTGTACTTGAATGTAATTAAAACACTTTTGTCCCGAAAGATAGAAAATAAAAATTCATATCAATTCAAATTTTAAAATACATTCTATTACATTCCTAGTTATAAAACAGTAAAATTCTGCTCATAATGTCAATTGGTAAAAATATTTAAGGTAGTCCAGCTGATTACATTGATCCACTGACTGCAGCAATCCCTGAATGAGCATATGGCAACATCAGATTATAGGCTGACTACATCAAATCATTAACTTTGCAGCAGTAACTCACAAGGAGCATGCATCAGTTTTGCATTTGTTTTTCAGTGACAAAATACTTTCTTCCTGTTTTCATTTTCAGGAGTTGATTTTAAAATGAAAACAATCAAGATTGGTGGACTCAAGGTCCGAATACAGATCTGGTACGTTGTGGATTTTTAGTGCATAATGTATCTGAACATACAGACGCTGATAGCTGTGTGCTGTGGAATAGCCTGTCGCTTTCGTGTGTTTTGTTTTATGCAGGGACACAGCAGGACAGGAACGCTATCAGACTATCACCAAGCAGTACTACAGGCGCGCCCAGGTACAACGAAGCAGAACATGTCTCGCATTTATCAAACATTCCTCCATTCGTTCTCTTCTGTCATTTTACAGGGTATCATATTTGTGTATGACATCACAAACCTGCCGTCTTTTCAGCACATAGCTAAGTGGGCCAGTGATGTAGATGAAGTAAGTGCTCTGGCTTAACTCTGTCACCCCCGCTGCTCTGTTCTGCATCATATTTTTGTATTTCGTATAGTTCGCCCCAGATGATGTCCAAACCATCTTGGTGGGAAACAAAGCTGATGAGGAGTTTGGCAGACAAGTAACAAAGGACCAAGGAAAAAAGGTTGAATTTTACTATCTGTTTTTCTACTTTTAAAAGGGTTGATTTGAATATGTAGAGGTGAAAGTATATTTGTCAATAATGTTTTTGTTAGTGTTTAACATGTTTTTGATCGAAAAACATGTTAAATATAAATAAAAAATATAAATAAATTACAGTCAATTTCTATTCTTGTGTATTTCCATCCACAGCTAGCAGAAACCTACGGGATGGAGTTCTTTGAGACCAGTGCTTCCACCAGCAGCAACATCAGTGAGGTACCACACGTTTTGTCCTATCACAATCTGAAATATCAATGCATTTACCTGACAGATCAATACAAAGTAGTGGATAAATGTGATTTTCAAGGAAAATATTATTTCAAAGATCTTCCCAAGAAAGATCTGAAATCGTTAATTTTTATTTGTCATTAAACTGCTGCACAAGAACCGCCTTTTGTTGCAATTAGAGCTTACATTGTTTTTTTTTGTTTGTTTTTTTTTAACATTGGCTTTCTTCTTGCCCTCATCCATTAAGACAAAATTCCCTGACTTATAAAGGCAGTGTGTTCCACTGAACTTTATTTAGGGGTACTAGAGTAAAGGAGTATAAAGCAAATTCAACACAAATTTCTTTTTTTTTCAGATTATTGTTCATAAAGTGTGAATCAAACCACAGCTGCTTTAAATCCTCCTCTACATTTATGCAATACTCTGTGCTCGTCTACACCCTAAGCTCCCACTCAACACATTAAAGTTCTTTAGTTTTAATGTGACAAAATGTGAAAAAAAGTTCAATATGGAAGAATACTTTTGCAATGAATTTTTAGACTTTTTCACCTTTTCTTCTTGCAGTCATTCATCCGTGTGACAGAACTGGTGCTTCAAGCTCAAATGAGGGACGTGGATAGCCTGTTGGGGTCTCTGGACAACTATTTGGATCGGGCCGCTCTGCAGGAAGAGAAGGGCAGCCAGGATAATGATGCTCAGAGGACTTGTGCCTGTTAAAAATGAAGCCTGTCACTAAACCTCAGCTTGCAGCTCTAGCATATTAGATTTTATTTAACCATTTCCTGACTCTTTAAAAACACGTAGACTTGTTACACAGGAAAGTGTTGGATTACTTTCACTTTTTCAAATTAAATGTCCACAGGTGCAGTAAACAGCAGCTGCCAACAGAGGGCTAGTTTGGCAGAATGATCAGGGAATCTTCCTGCCAGTTTAAATTGACCCGCTCATTATCTTTTCTCTCTTCAAATGCTGATCTCTGCATCATTAGTTTACTGAATTGAGTGGCTTTTGGGCTTATTTGTCCTTTTTTTTTTTATTAGTTGAGGACAACTCAGAGCAAAGTTTACATCCATATTTTTGCACCGTTGTGACAGACACAGAAACAAAGAGGTCAGAGATATGAATTATTAAGATCTGGAAACTAAAACCAAGTGGAGCTGTTTCATTTACTCTATGGGCTTTCTTCTTAAAGGAACCACTACTGTGCCATGCAGACAGATATTTATAAAAAAAAAAATGTTACTATAAGTACTTATTCTGAATACTTTTAGAAGAGCGAAACTATAATAAGGTGCTGCTAAACACAAGGTGTTTAATGTCTCTAAAGGAGACAAAGGTGTGTGATTTTAAGAAAAAAAATGTTGTTTGTGGCAAAACTTTAAATAATATATGTTAAGTTAAAATAAATATCCATGATAATGTTCATGTTTAAATAAAATAAAGTGCAGTCTGAACTTTGCTGAATTTTTTTTTTCCTATTAGAACTAAATGTTAGGTGTGCACGGAGTTCAGGCAGTAGCTTCATGTATATTTCATTAGATGCCGACAGACACAGGCGAATGTTTAAGTTTTGATGACTAAGAAAGCTGATACATGCCTGAAAGCCAAACAATACTGGTTAATACTGGTCTCCCGAAATTACCTACTGCTGCTGTGTTGTATAACGTGAAACCTCTGTGTATTCTAATAGGATTTTAGAAAATAGTGATAAATTATGAACTACAAGAATAAAAGTTGGTAAATATACAAAGCTGATGGAGAGATAACCCAAATGACTTCAGCCTTCGCTGCAAGTAAATCGGTTCTGCATAGTGTTGATTCACACTGGCTGAATCCAAATGCACATCAACCTTTTCAGGTATTTTTAATCGTACAATTATTTGAATACAATGTGTTCTTTTATTTCCACTTCTCAAATATGCACTACTTGTCTTTCATCAATTGGATTCAATCTCAATAGAATACATTGAACTTGTAGTTTTAAAGGCATTTTATGTGATGTACTCGTTTTTAGCTTTTACAGTCAGTTCCTTTCCTCTATCTAAAACATGTATGCAGTGTATGTCACCAGGAGATCAGCTTCCTGCAGGGCTACCTGAGACCTGTGAAAGGCAACTTGCTTCTCTGAGTGAGTCATGTGGTCAGGGGTTTGGATACAGTCGGATGCCGAGACCCAGTCTCCCTCCAGTGATACATCAAAGAAGCCAAGATGACCTTCATTGCTAAGACCTTCTATGACCTGAGGGCCACCTCGCTAGAAGGGGACTCAGTGGACTTCAATGTCTTCAGGGGACGAGTGGTCCTGATAGAGAATGTGGCCTCCCTCTGAGGCACCACCACCCGGGACTTCAGCGAGCTGAATCAGCTGCAGAGCAAGTACCCCCATCGGCTGGTGGTCCTGGGCTTCCCTTGTAACCAGTTTGGATACCAGGTAAGTAATTCGGAGGTGAATCTTTTTACTCATTTCCTGGAAGGAGAATTTAGACATCTTCCTACAGCTAGTAGAAAAAAAAAATGCCCAGCATATCATTGATATGATGTTTTTTTTTGTTTTTTTTTTATTTTGTACCTTTTTTATTTCCTTTTAATTTATGAAATTTCTAAATATCGATATTGCCTGTTCTGTGCAGGAAAACTGTACCAATGGTGAGATTCTGCATTCACTGCAGTACGTGCGACCAGGCGGTGGCTTCAAGCCCAACTTCACCTTGTTCAAGAAGTGCGATGTCAACGGAGCAAACACACATCCTGTCTTTGCCTATCTCAAATGCAAGCTCCCTTATCCCGAAGACGACCCAAGTTCCCTCATGCAGGATCCCAGATTTCTTGTTTGGAGTCCAGTCAGCAGGGCGGATGTCTCCTGGAACTTTGAGAAATTCCTCATCGGGCCGGAGGGAGAGCCCTTTAAGAGATACAGCAGGAATTTTCCAACTATTGACGTAGAGCCTGACATCCAAAGGCTGCTAAGATTAACAAAGACCTAAGAATAGCATCTACTTCCTAATGGCATTTCATTCATTACTGTCAAAGCTGACAAGATGACCTTCACACTTTTAAGCCTTAATAAATGAGGGCGATATTCTAAAACGTTGGCAGAATATCACCTGAAGTCAAATAAGTGCTTAAAATTAGTGGATGTTATTTTCATTTTTCAGTGATTTATTTATTTATTTATTTTCAAATAACAGTGTTTTATAGAATATGAAAACTTATTCTGTAAGTTTTGTTTCTTGTCTTACATAAGTGCTACCAGCAGATGGTGCTACCCAACTAATCATGCAAATAGAAACTCCAGTCATGCTTTTATGAATTGGCATTCCAAGCACAATCAAGGATGCACAGAAATAAAATCTTGAAAGTCACATTTGTGTGTTTTATTATTTCATTCATGTTTAATACAAATCCCAAATAGCATCTGCTCCTCAAGCAAAGCTCACTGTAAAGTAGTTAAAAATCCCAACAATAATGAATCTTGAAATGTGGCAGAAGGAATCTGCAATTGTCTTCAGCACCTTTTAAAATAACCAACAGGATATGCATCAGCATTACGCGGAGGCCTGTGGGCAGCCAATTACTTAAGCTACATTTCCAAGTAAAATTTGCTGATACAAGTAAACCACGCAGCTGCAGGAATGCATTACTGCCACATTGCTTCCTAAAGAAGATCCCTGAATCAGTCATTTAAGCATCGGCATTGCTCTGGTGTGATAAGCTCTCATCCAGCTTTGGTTTTCCACATGCGGAGGGCTTTGTTTGGAGGGTCCGCAGATTAACGCCGGATTTTCTGGACATCCGCTCACATTCACATCAGTTCATGATGTCAGAGCTACCCTCAGCACAGGCCAAGCAACATCCTGATGGGTTTTGCATTGAATGCACTGGTGTCAAACACTGAAGCTCGTAAGACTTCACAGCTTTTATTCCTGCTTGTCTTGGCTCCAACTTTACATTTCTGTGTGACCACTTGACAACAGTCACTTTCAGACACCAATTCATTGTTTTAGTAATTTCAATGGACAGAGCAGTTAGAATTTCCTCCATGCGAGGCAGAGAAGACAAAAGTCGTTATTTTTGGTCTCAAAAATGCAAGATTAGATAATCAGCAGGGCATTCAGACTTCACGAGGCTAAAGAGAAGATTCTTCAATAAACCTAGTTGCT
Source organism: Poecilia latipinna (assembly GCF_001443285.1). Classification (NCBI taxonomy): domain Eukaryota; kingdom Metazoa; phylum Chordata; class Actinopteri; order Cyprinodontiformes; family Poeciliidae; genus Poecilia; species Poecilia latipinna. The sequence goes on from NW_015113764.1 coordinate 162,554, forward strand.
CTAGGGGATTCAGATTGTTATCTCCCATATAAAGTCTATTTTAAAACAGTTTGCCATTCTCTTTAAGATATTGGCAAAATAAGGGCTTGCCTGTCAAATTAGCACCTGCAATAATACTGGGACTTCTGATATATTGTCCTTTGGACAGATGAACCAAAAATTTAATTATTTAGACACCAGAGCAGAAGGCATGTCTGGCCTTAACAAACAAACAAACAAACAAACAAACAAACAAACAAACAAACATGTGTAATGGTTAGGGAAAACAATTCCTCAGCAGGACTGGACCATCACACAATCCACCAACAACTGTGTTAGAGGCTGGTTGAGGAAAATATTGGACTACCTGAAGGAAAAAAAAATGCTAAAAACATCATGCTAATCACATGTCAGGAACCTCTTGGTGCATTTTTGTATTTATCTTTTGTTTAATGGTTAAAACAAACTTATTTTTGTTGTTTCCCTGCAATTAATTAAATCTTCTAAAATTTAAACATAACGAAATTTCTTAATTAAGGACTGAATATATTCCAGTGTTTTCCAATCACTGTGTTTTTCAAGACAGAGTGAGAACTCTCTCTTCTTACTTTCACGTTTCTTTCTTTGTTTTGTTTTTGTTTTGTTTGTCTACTCTCTACAGGTGAGCTCTGTTGCCACGGCAACTCTTTGCATTGTTCTCCCCCACCTTGCCTTCTCGCGAGACTCCCGGGGTAGAGAGGGAGGTGAGGGGAGGCAGAGCCTGAATGATCTCATCCCTTCAGCAGCTGCATAGCGCAACGAGGCAAAGCCGTAACTTTCTATCAAACTTCCAAGTTGCCTTTCGGAAGAACACGGAGGGACATTTTTTTTTGGACTGAGCCCGAAGCGAACACGTTTCTTGTAGAGGTGAGGAGGGAGCCACCGCGTAGTTTTTGTGAGGGACTAAAACAGCAGCACCTTACGAGTTCAGACAAAAGGAGGAAAACCGCGTTGTGTGACATCCAAAAAGGAGAAAAGGTGAGTCGGGAACGTGGTGCTGGTCATGTGCCAGCGCACTAACATCTGTCGGCTGTATGTGTTTATATAGAAAGCACATATCTTTATTTTTTCAGTGCGCAATCAGTGCCAGTGGTGTCTTTTTTAACTAATGGTGGTGAGACTCGACTATGTCACTGCTGTTGTCAAAATTGTCGAATCCCTTGCGAATGTCAAGGACGCTGTTTGTCACACACAGGTGGTATTTTGCATGCTATCCCATTAAACACAGCATGTAACATAAACAAATTAATGTGTCACCACCCGAGTTATTTTCTAGTGACTTACCCCAGAGGCACTAGGTGATTTCCTATCCTTTCCACATCTGTTTAACCCTGAACTGTGCCCCGACATGTCCATCTGCCTGAACACCAGGGTGACTGGAAGTCACCAAATGATCTGTTTAATAACAGATTTAACAAAGCCAGCCTAGATGAATGCAGTTCAGGTAGAGTGAAACGGTAGACAACATGAGGCGAGGCAAACTCTGGGTTTTAAATTGGTTTTGATAAAGCTTTTTAAATTTGAGTGCAAAGTAGTGGTTTTGAAAATGGGGCAGGTGGTTCTCTACTCAGAGCGGCATGGTCTGGGTGGGTGCCATTTGTAAAACAAAAAGTTATCAAGGCTGTAAAAAGTTATTTTTGCTTAACTGTGGTGGCCTACTGTTTTGCACATGTCTGCTTTATGACTGGGTAATAACACTTTTTGTCTGATGATTCCCAACTTCAGGGTAGATAATAAGCCAAAATGCTATTAAGCTTCTTTTTTTACATGTTCTTTTTAAGGCTCTGGGTTTCATTTGATCATTTGTACTTTAAAATCAGAAATACTTAAAGGCATAGCAGAGTGGTTTATAGAATTATTTTTGGAAAACACAAGACCAGAAGACATGTGATGCCCTGGTGACCTGTCCGGTGTACACAGTCTCTCATCCAGTGACTGCTGGAAATGGGCACCATATCCCCTTTTACCCTGCATGGACGAGTTGGTATAAACAATGAGTGGATGGAAGACTAGAAGACATTAATATATATTTATATTTTTTTATTTTTAATGCTTCCCTTAAGATACGTTATTAAATATTGTTATTTTTTCCCCTGTATTTAAATAAATAAAAAAATGAATAAACACCAAGAGCTTTATTTATAATAACTTTTTTTTTTTTTTTTTTTTTTTTTTTTTAAAAAACAAAAAAATTTTTTTTTAACTTGGTTTTAGCCAGGGGGAAAAAAGGGGAAGCCTTGGCTTTTAACT
>NW_015113764.1:167860-205590 GCF_001443285.1 Poecilia latipinna
AAACCCAAAAAGTTTTTTTTTAAATATTTTTTTTTTTTTTTTTTTTTTTTTTTACTTAAATACCAGAACAATTTGTGTTTAACTTGGCTTTAGTCAGGTGGAAAAATAGGGAAGCCTTGGACTTTAGCTCTGGGCTGGGATCAAGGACTTTTAGCATTCCCCATAGGCTTAGCTGACCTGCAGTGGTGGGCATGACTGATCACAGAGCTCCTCTGCCATCTTTACTGCTGAGTCTAATCTCACACTAGACTGCTTCCTTTTACTTTTGATGTTATTCCTTCCTGCAGAGGACAAATCTAAGGCAAATGCAGCAGATTTATTGTGTGAGGGGAGGAAAGAATGCTCCCTCTGTGTTGCTACGTGGGCCTGAAATGGCTCATTTGAGGTTCTGAGTCTAATTTCAGTAACAGCAGGTTAAAAAAAACACACATCAGTCCAAAGAAATTTTCGAGCAGATTTTGCTCCTTGTGGAGGCTAAAAATACCCGCTTTCATGTTTTCCGCCTGCATAAATACTCCTTGTTCTTATTTATTACTAAGAATAATGTTTTTTTTTTTTCTATTTTAAAGCCTTTTTTTTCTGTTTGCAATTTCTGCTTTTCATTTCGGATTATTGTGATTTTGGATTATATAGATAAGATAAAACATTATCTTTGGATCCTTTGATGGAGGATGTAATTTTTATTCCATCAAAAAATTAAGGAATTACATCATCTCCGTTTGTTCATCAAAGCATTATGTCCCTTGTCTTTATCCCATCTTAATTAATCTCAAAATTTGCATTAAAGTAAAAGTTGTTGAAAAATGGGTTTACTGAAATGTGTGGTTTATTTAAAACTCTAGTTTTGTCGATTTTATTGAATAGAATCTCAAATATGTTTTGTCAGTTTTTGACCTGCTGAAGGTTGAACAGAACCAGTTCTTGGTAAAATTGTCTGATTCCACTGTCTGATTAATTTAAATGTTGCATTTCTACTTTTTTGCTTCACTGTTTGCTTCTTGTTTTTCACATTGCAAATGCTATTCCCTCTTGAGTCTGTGCAACACATATTCACAGAAGTATGTTTCCTGTTGCCAAGTTGGGCTTATGTTTTCATTGTCTCCTGTGTATAGGCTCGAAGGGAATAGCTTGAGCAAAGATAAAAGGAAACATCTATTGGAGCTTTGTGCTGGTTTATAATTTGCCATTCAAAATGCTTGGGTTGCATCTGTTTAAATTAACTGTTTACATTTCATAACCTACCCAGGGATCCTTTTTGTTCCGTCTTGCACAGATTCAGAGTTTTTGATGTTGCATCCTGGAAAAGTGCAGCCGAGTCTAAGTGGTTGCTGTTACATTTACACCAGGGGTCCCCAAACTTTTTCCTGCGAGGGCCACATAGCTGTTCCTTTTTCTGGTCGGGCCGGTCTTAGTTTTTGGAGAAAGAAACCTTAGAAAATTCTGGTCGATGGGGAGGGGGGGAGGTTGCGACGACACATTCGCGCTTTTAGATAGATTTTTACCCAGAATGCAAATGGAAAAAACCGTGAGTGAAACGGTGACTGGGACTGACTAGTATATATTCCATTGAGGGAAAGTTAGTTTCACATCTGCTCAAGAGCCCCCCTGGTGGTTGAAGAAAAATCCACATATAAACCGGAAAATACAATATATGAAAAAAAACACTGAATGCTCTCTGGTATGAGGAGCCGGCATTGTTCAGGGGGCCGGACCAAATGACGTGGCGGGCCGGATCCGGCCCGCGGGCCGTAGTTTGGGGACCCCTGATTTACACCCTCCATCACCTGGTTGTGAAGAATCAGACACTGAACAAGGATGAAAACGGATCTTGGGATGTTTGTAGGAATGGCCTTAGTATAAATACCACTGCATCAATTTTAAGCACAAATTATAGCATTATCTAATTACTTTTTGGCATTCATAATGACTATGAATATTGCTACTGCTGTTAAAGTGAATCCTAAAGTTGGATATAATTCAAAGTTAATTATTTTAGAAAGAGGGTTGAAAAAAATTGGAAATAATAAAATATAGATTTCACACTCTTACTCACAATGATATAGTTGAAGAATTTATTTGCTCTCTTCTTCCTTCCACGCAACTTTCTTAGCAATCCCCTTTTTATGATTTACCTTGAGTCAGTTACTGTCTGCTGAACAAATGTCAAGTCAGTAGTCCTCCCTATAATTGTGTAGGTCATAACATAGCAAACACCAAACATTTCTGTTTTAAAAATCCTATTCTGAGAAACTATCTTAGTTTTAACTGTAAGGTATAGTCAGCAGAATTGCGAAATGCTTGAAATATTTTACTCTGTGTTGAATATACGCAAGAGTTTCACGTTTGAATCAAATTACTAAAATAAAAATAACTTTTTGATGATATATATCTTTTTTATTTGAGATGCACCATTAATTATTATTGGGCTGAACTTCAGCAAGTCATTTTCACAATTTCTTGATGCATTACTGAATTGACAATTCGTCTTACAAAACGATTACACAGCTCTGACTAATAAAGTGGTCAGTGAGTGTAGCTTCCCAGTGTTATTCTAAAAACAGTGATACTCACACAATGACTGTCAGTATTTTAACCACCAGCAAAATTTAATGTCTCTCTGGCAAGGAAGAGTTTGATCTACTTTCACACAGCTGACTTTCACTTCACAGCAAGAGGCAGAGGAGGAGAATCCTGTTAGACTTTTGAAATCCTTGGTCCAGCTTGATTCTGGCAATTGGCTATTGCAAAATTGTGACATATTGCCGTTGACAATTAGTCATTTATTCCTGAATTTTGACATAAGCTTGAGAAACAGCTTTCAGAATACTACGTTGATTTTATTAAAAAAGAAAAAAAGGGGGAACCTCCATAAACTCCACCAGTGATGTGTCGTATATTAGTCAGCTTGTAGTCAGAGGTCAAATGACTCAATGGTGATGGGTGGTGTTTGCTATCATTTTACTGGTGGCCGTGGGGGCCGACGTGGTTGACCATAATGAGGTGTGACCCTGAATCCTCATTTCCTGCTCGCTAAACAGTTGTGTAAAGCTCCGTCTTTGTCTGGGTCAGATGATCCACTGTACATTTGCTGATGGGGTGGTGGGGGGGAGGGGAAGCGGAGGGCTCGGGGTCTACAATGGTGATGATGTAATCTCTTTTTTTTCGTCCTCTGCCTTGGAGTTAATGCAAACAGACAAAGGAAAATTCCCCTGTACTCTTCACCCCCACCTGTCACACTGCTTAGGGAATTGCAGCCTCACCAAAATCCTCCATCATTTCAAACCTTATAATTATCTCTGCAGGAGATGCCGAGTGAAGCCGTTTCAACAGGGAGCCAGGTATAGAAAGCTGCTTTTCATCATGATTTGTTTCTGCGTCTTCATTCGTTGGCCTGTTATTTACATGTTTCTGAACTAAAACAACCTCTGTGCAACTGGTTTCCCTCATCCTGCTTCCAGATTCCAAGCCCCGACCAAAACCCACAGTAATGCAGAGATCAGACGCTGAGAAATTCCCCTGCTTCGCTCCCATCAAATCTCACAGGGGCTGAAAATAGTACAACGTGGAACACAGAATCAGAAACAGAGACAAGAAACTAATCATAATAATGACTGTTTTTTTTTTTTTTTTTTTCTAAGACATTGCACAAAAAAAGTGTTCCATATTGAAAGCTGGGATTGTGATGGTGATGATGTGTTGCTGCAGGCTATCCCCGCCGCCACACTATAATGATGTGCTCAACATTGTCTCGACATGTCTGCCAGTTGCTTCACTGTCTCCCCTTTTTGGCCTGTGCACTTTCTCTGGAAAGGGTTTACAGAACTCCACTCTGAAAGGAATCAAAACATCAGGCAGAGCTGCAAGCCCACGCCTCATGTCGAGCCTGTGTGGGCAGCTTTGGAAAATAATTCTGACATACAAAAACGCGGAGAGAGGGGAGATTTTGCCGCTGCCCCCACCTCCCTTCTCTTTCCTGCAGACAGAAATCTGAGAAGCAAAGAGGAGCGCAGAAATTTTTGGTTTTGGCTGATCTAAAAGCAGCTCGCTCAACACATAAGCAGGTCTGTTCAGCTCTTCCTCGTTCCTCTTAATGTTTACAACAGTTTCATTACTCTCAGAAGCAACTTATATCATGTGTTGTGTGTTAAAGCTGGAATGTGACCAAATCGACACACAGTAATATGTTATCTCCTATAATATTTAAAAGTAGAGTTCTAGGAATGTTCTGATCAGAAGAGAGGGTGGCTGACGTTCCTGTGCTTATCTAGAATAATCCTTCATCAGATTGCTTTAGAGCTCCACAATCCTTTGCTTTGGAACGAGGGAATTAATTTGCAGCCTGTGAACTCCTGCTTTGCACTTAATAAATCTCAGAGGGAAGAGTCAGACTATGTTTAAGCAAATGTTGATTAAATGACTGTTTGAAAAGATATGTTTGAGGTTCACTGAGTGATGTAGCTTTATTATGTTAGTCGTTCTGTGCAGAAATGTATGTTGGTGTAGGGCCTTGCAATAGGTTCACACAATAGTTCACACTATTTCAACTTATTCACATGTCACAATGGCAAACTTCAATGTATTATATTTTTATGTGATAGACTAACAAAACAATGCAGAGAAGTGAATGTAAAGAAAATAATGCAAGGCTTTCAGAACTTTTTAGAAAGATAAATATACATTTTACGCACTTTGTGTCAGTATTTTGTCATAACAACTTTGACTGCAAATACTGCTGAAGGTTTATTGGTTACTTACTTTGCAAGTCTCTTACCAGTTTTTCTTTGCCAAATAGCTTGGTTAATCAATTAGTCTGATCTAAACCATTCTTTTGTAGATCTGGCTGTATGTTCAGGGAAGCTGTTCTGCTGGAAAATGTGAGTCCGTCTTGACATAAAATCTCTGGCTGTAAACTTGAATCAGTGGTCTATCATTGGTCTGTGTGACAGAGAGTGACCACCAACTTTATCTCCCTCAAAACTGAAGGCAAATATCAGTCAGTGTTTGAAATTGTCTTGAGCTTTTATGCAGTGACTGCAGCTGCAACAGAACTTTTTTTTTTTTGTCTCTTTCCCAGCTGTGTTTCCTTTTCCTCATCCTCTTTTTCCTCTGTTTGCCGCCTGACTGTAAGCAGTAAGATCTGCTCCTTCATGTCTATTCATTGTCAGATCGATCTTTCTGATATGTTTCTGCTGTAGGAAAAAAAGATCATTAGTTGAGACTCACAATTTCTATTGTACAGTGTAGCAGAAGTTAGTATTAAGCGTCTGGCTGCTATAAAGATTTTATATTGCCTACCTCAAACAATGTAATGTGTTTAAATCCTGGACAAGTTTTAAAATAACCAGATTTTTTGTCTCTGCTGAAGTAAAGCATCTGCAGAGTATAATGCTTCCAGCACCATTTGCTATTGTGGAGATGGTGTTCAAGCTCCTGTGCAATGTTGGTTTTTGACTACAAATACCAAAATATTTAACTTTTATGGTCAGAGGACCACAGCTTTATCCATGAATCCCTCACCTGTTTGCAGTGTCTACTTCTCCTCATGATGCTTGTTTAGCAATGTTCTCTAACAAATGTCTCAGACCTTTAAAAAATAGCTGCTTCTTTACTCGGATCAAATGTCAAGTTGATTTTAATAGCAGTTCAAAGTGCCTTACATGATAAAAAAAAAAAAAAAAAAAAAAAAAAAACATAACACAATCAGCAAACAAAATAGAAACATTATAATGCAGTGGCAAAATAAAGAGAGGGAATAAAAAGTTTTTATGCTGACCTGAAGAGATCAATGGTCCGGTTATTATGAATTAAAAGCAGCACTAAGCAAGTGGATTTTAGCCCTGATGTAAAGAAACTCAATGTTTCATCAGTTTTGTAATTTTCTGGAAGTTTGTACCAGATTAAAGGAGCATAAAAACTGAATGCAGCTTCTTGTTGGGTTCAGATTCTGGGGATTCAGAGTAGGCATGAACTAGAAGGCTTACCTGTGAAAACACTGTTACAGCAATCAATCTGACTAAAGATAAACCCATGGATGAGTTTCTCAATATCTTGTTGGGACATTAGTCCTTAGTCCTGGAAATATTCATGCATACCGTGTAGTATTTGTTTGACTAGGCTGTTGGCAGTGTTGTTTTTCTACAGACAGAGCAAAGAGGGTTGGATACAAATGAGTGCCACTATTTTTTTCTCTTGTATGAATCATTTTCTTTCCACTTTACAACTATGTGCTACTTTGTGTTAATCTGTGGTTGCAGTGGTACAAAATGTGATAAGTTCACAGCATGTGAATACTTTTGCAAGGTGCTGTATGTGTACTACGTTTAACATGGCTGTACAATGAAAGACGAATTGCGCCACAGTCCCTTTTTTCCATGTTGCTTCAGGTGAAAAGGACAGATAGAGTTGGATCATAACAAACATGGCTGCCATTCCAGCTTTTCCTCTTGCTGTCTGTTTCCTGTTTCATTGATGTATTCCTGGATATGCAGCCTAACGTTTTTCCTTCACAAGAAGCACAAGTGAAACCACATGCTGCACATTGCTAAAATTCCCCTTCTCCGCTTTTTTCCTCTCTTTTTTTTTTTTTTTTAAGCAACAGTTCCACAGAACTACTGCTTAGTTCAGCTGTTACCATCGCTGTTGCTGGGAGGAGGTGAGGTAGAGTCGTGCCGGTGTTTACATGGCTCTTGCGCTTGACTTGAATGCTGATTAGCTGGGAGTCACCATCGACTGCTAGCAGATATTTAAAAAGGAAGGCTGCACCTCTGTGCATTTTTGTCATTTCCCCGAGATGTTTTCTCTTTGTCTCATTTGCAGAAGACCCTAAATAAGGTGTGAAATAGCAGCAACCGTAACCAAAGAAACACTTTGCAAACAAGGGGCCATGAAAAGCCTCCTCTGATTTATAAAGTAGTCCTGATTAATTCCAGTTGAGTAGATAACGCAGATGGAGATGTTTTAGTTGCTAATTAGATTATTTTGGGGGTTTTGAGTGTTGGTGGAAGCATTTAAAATTAGCTGTTTCTGCTGCTTTAAATGAAATGGGACTGGTTTGAAAGCATAATAAACCGCAGTTGCAGGGCTGGTTGTGGAGTTCAGCACCAGCAGCGACATGCTGTGCAGGTTTGCTCTACGATTCTCTGGCATGTCGTGATTTCGCAGGGCACCACAGTTATGCAACACTAGCTGACTTATTCGACTCTGTATGAATTGATTAATTCTGCGGCCTGCCTGTTTATAATTGGACTGGAAGTGCACTCAGCTGTGCTCTGGACACGTGCCAGAATCAATGGCTGGAAACTGTTTACGTGTGTAACTTTGCAACGCTTTTCTTGTAGTTAGATTTTGGGCTCACACTTCAGGATTTTCTAGCTTGAGAATAGTACATTAGGGACATGTTGTTCCTCACCAATAGAAGAGATAGCTGTGGGAAATCCAGACTTTCATATGTGAGAAGTCAGTCTGCCCTGTGAGCTGTAAGGGACGACAGACAATCAGTTTTCTCCAGAGACATTAGAAATACCTCTGAGATTTTCTGCTCTGATGATGATAAAAAGCCTTTCTTTGTCTCTTCCTCTGTTGTTAAAATGCCTACCTGGCAAAATCCTTACCTTATTACCTTGCGAGCCCAAATGTGCTTGCACATCTTGTTTACTGAGCACATGGTTAATATCTGGTGACCACAAAGGAAGTGTTTGCCCAGTGTGATGGGAATATTAATCAAGCTTCCAACTCAATTCTGGCAGTTTATCTTGTCATTGCCTTGGAGCTTATTTCTTTCCCAAGCAGCATACGCTAGTCTGCAGTGAAGCTGTACATTTGAAGCATTTCCCCCATCATCAGTCAATGTAATCTAATGAAGTTATGTGCTTCGCCTTGATTGCTGCAGAGATATCTGTGTGGGCCGAGCAGCTGCTGATCGATCAGAAGATCAGCTTGATTGATGAAAATGAACTACCAGGCATGTGCAGAGCAGCTTATGACAGATTTGATTACATCCTCTGCAGACCGTGTGAATAGCTTGTGGTCAGTGCTGCTGGTGCTGCGGTGGAGCTCATGTTTCGTCTATTTACTTACGGAGTCCGTACCTTCTTTAATCTTTGTGGTCAAACCACCTTAACTTCCAAAAGATCACTTTCCCACAGACATGTGAAAATGCCAAACACTGATCCATATATTTTTTCTATACATTTGGTGAATATTTGAAGTAAGCGTCACTGTAGATTTTGAGTAGTTCATTGGATTTTTAGACCAACTCAAAGCTGGTTTTCTACATTTTTTTTGCCAGAAAATATTCTTTGAAGTGTGTTATGTACTTGAGGTCAGCGCCTGGCCTGACTGAGGCAATCCCTCTCAACACACCACGGCTTTCTTTAAGCAGTGACATTCTTCGTTTAACTCTTTAATTAAGGTCAGTTTTGTAGAGTTCATGGCTAATAGTTTTGCTCTTGGTGGATCATCCAGCCTGAGCTTTGAATACCTGCAGCTCCTCCAGGGTTACTACTGGTGTCTTCCTTTTTTTTGTCAATAGTGTTGTTTTTGTTTAGGTGGACTCTGATGAGAGTAAGTGAAGGCAAATGAAGATTGATCTTTCATAGCTATCTGTGAATGGCTTGTTCATTACCTGTGTAATCAGAGTTGTGAGAGAACAGGACTGCGACTTTCAAACATCACAGATGTCTGTCAAATTGACACATCTGTTGTGGGAATCTGACAGCTTGCTGTTAGTTGACCCTGCAGCTCATAAACAAAAAGATGGCATTTCAAGGATTTTTATGAAACTTCCTAAAATCTCTGACACATCTTTCTTCAGGTTTACAATTACTTGATTGAAGTCTTGCTCTCTCTCGCTGTCTTGCAGCCTGCATAAACCGCAGACACGTTGTTGAAAAGTTTCCTTTTAAAAAGCTTCTTCTGTCTCTCAGCTTTGACCTGCGTCATTTTTAAACACATCACTGTCTGATTAAGACTTTAGAGTTACTTTTCCATTTCCTCTTTATAATCCTTGTTTAGAACTCAAATGGCAAACTCTACTTAATGCCTATTTTTTATTTTTATTTTTGTCACAACCAATGTTAGCAATTAACATTTAAAGATGCCCTGTAGGATTTTTCTTTGCTTTGAATGAATAGAATTCAACTAATGTGCCATCAGGGATGTATTTAATATTAACAAAGTGCTGCTTTGATTACAAATGTAGATGACAGTTTTGCTTCTGTCTGTTCACCATGGTTGGAAAAATGAGATGAACATGGAATATCTTTAAAAAAGTTTTTACTTTATTATATTTTCTAACTGTAACCAAATGGATTTGATACAAGAGTCTGAAGGTAAATAAGAATTCATATTTTCCTTAAACCCTCCAAAGTTTTTGTGTAGCCCTTAAATAACAGATTCTCCTACATGCTGACGTTTGCTTTCTGCTTCAAGTAATCTTGCACTTGAGACATCATGGCACCAATTCCAGGGAGGAGTGTGTCAGAAGATGAGAAACACTCAGACTATATATGGCTTCTGTTTGTAGAAATGGATATAATTTCTCCACTCTGCCAATCGGTCCTGTTTGGATGGGGTATCTTTGTAAGGTATCAAACCCTGCATCTTATTAGCTCACTGCAAATATTCCTTATTTATGACACTCTTGGATATTTATGACTTTGATCTTGCTTCCTAAAGCTGTATTCACACATGCACTGCAACCTTTCATATTTTTGTGTCCTTGTTCCATTCAGAGCTGCACACAAGAATGCAAATCTATGCAATTTCCCCTGTAAACTTTTTGCTGAAACTTTTTTTTTTTTCTGCAAGGCTTCAAAACAAGAACACGAATCAATGAAGCAGTTATTGTTCAAGATTGTTTACTTTGACCAAGCTGATGTGCTAATGGGATAGTTTCCCATGCTGCTTTCATTGTAAATGCCTTCCAGCATATGTGGTGCTGATATAAAAATATTTTTACAGCTTCATCAGGAACAAGGGAGACTAAGTTAAATGTATTATTTATACATTCTTTGAGTATTCTTCATTCATACATTGGCTTGCTAAAATATTTTGCAATAAAATAAACTTAAAATGTTTCACTAACTGTAGAGATTTCATGTAATAGAGCAACGGTCTAGCAGTCATGCATGCATGCATGCATTCAGCCAACATTAACATCCAATATCCAACACCGAATTTATACATTCAAATCCCAAAGATATAATTAGCATTTTATTTATTTTCCTCATGTCGTCTTTATTCCTGACTGAATGATAATCATTTAGCTCCTCAGATGATGGTGCGCCATTGGTCCAGTGGAGCAGTCACAGTCAGTCTGTGCATATATACATGCATGAGACACTCCAGCAACACTGTGGGCTCACGCTGATTTGTTTATTCTCAAGTCTCTCTGATTGTAGAGTGAAGTAATAGCTAGTTATAAACTGTTTGCTGGTCCACCCCTGGCTGAGTCCCACCCCCCCCTTAAAGTGGAGAGGCTAAATTACAGACAGCAAGAACACAAACTATTCACTCAGCCCCCTTTCTGTACATAAATGCTGTTAATTACACTGCTGCTACTCTCACATCCTTCTATTTTAATTCACAATTGCTTCAAACTGTCTCATCCCAACACTTTGACTGAGAACTTGTGTTAGCTTCATGCTGAGCTGCGAGTAGTTGTTTGGTAACAAATGAGTTCACTCCTTTTTAGTAGGGGCCATTGTTGTTAAGGGACTTAAAGGAAACGTGTCGCCGTCTAAGCCCACATGGCACTGTTTAACAAGGCACCTTGTAGGGAAATGTTCACTGCATACATGCCATCGTTGAGATTTAATCCAAAGGTCTCGCAGTAATTGCTGCAACATGCTGTTCTACGTGGTTCAGTAGGGCCTGGGGGTGTTGAGACACTGAACACAATTACACTCCAGACTTTTCAGATTTGTATTTGTAAAAATATATAAAAAAAAGAAATATGTGAAAACCATGTACCCGTTTCCTTCCTGGCCCATCTCTTAAAAGCCCAATAAAAATACTTTCAGATTTGCGACTGTAACGTGAAAAGGTTCAAAGTATGAATACTTTTGCATGGCATTGTTTGACCACTGGTTTGTGTATTTATTAACTGTAGAGAATCCTGTTATGAGTTGCAGTTGGTAATATGAACTTTGAGCTGGCTAGGTTTGGGTAATGTGTGTGAAATAGTTTTATGGAACCACCTACACATAGAACCCCTATTAAAGCTACTGAACACTGAACCTGCTAATAATCAACCTGCAATCATTGACTAACTCAGAAAGATATCCGTGATTACAATCACTATGATGGTTTAGAATCACTAAGATCTTCATTTGAAGTAAGCTGAAACATTTTGTAGGGCTTATCTTTATTCCCCCTTCACAGTGCAAACAATGAGGCAAGAGTTTAATTTCAGTCCCTTTCAGAGCTCATGAGCAAACTGGCTAACTAAAATCAGCTAAAATACCTTGAATTGTTGTTTGAATGGCAAAAATTTAAGGTATTTAAATAAAATTGTTTTCAGGAATAATTTAAGGCATTTAAATAGTTGTCATTCCTAAGTTGTTGTAGGAATAGCTAAGTCTGCAACATTACACCAGGTAAACTCTATCTAATGCCTTATGGTGGGGAAAAAAGATGTTACCATTGCAATAAACACGCACACAAATAACAAATCATTTGGAAAAATTGTGACTTGGATATTGCTTTTGTTGTTGTTTGCATGCACTTATTTTACCCACTATTGGTTTTTAGTAGAATCTGAGACAAGCAAATAGATTTGTTTTCATTTCTTGATGGAATTTCAAAACAAGACTTATCCTTGTCCGAACAAGCACTTTAGATTATTTTCAGGAATAATCTCTTCCCTGTTTACATGCCTGAAAATGCTTATCACATGACCATTGACTGATAACGTCACTGAATTGGATACCAGAGGTTTTACAAATACCTTAATGAAGTCTAGTTTAGCAGAAGCTTGCCTCTTCATCCCGACATTTATTTAGCGATAGCCTAGGTAAGATGCAACAACTTAAACTTTTTACAAACACATCATTAAAAAAATAAAAAATCCCACCATCGGTTGATTTTTATCTTTACCGTCTTAGGCACTGCAAGTCAAAGCTGCTCTCTTTGTTTTCCTCAGCAACGGGGTTGTGTGAACCAACAAAGGAATTTTGTTGACTGATAATAGCAATCACAGAGAAAATATGGTGCCGTGTCATTGTTTCCACTTGTTTGTGGCTCTGCCTGTGCAGTCTGAGGGCATGTGCACACAGATGTGCTTATAGGAATGCACTTTTTTTTTTTCTAATCTTGGGGCTCATCATTTAAACCTAAACAGTGATAAATTAAAGCAAATCAGAACGTATTTTAAATTTACTAAGAATGTGTGTTGTGCTTATTAATCTTTTTAGCTTCTGGAGCACTTTCATTGGGTAAAGTTTTGAAATGTGCCCTAGAAATTATTTTTGGCAGTTTGTTGGAGATTATAAAATACAAAGACAAAATGATGGTTTTTGCATAATAAGATTGACTAAAAAAGCCTGTCTGAGAATTCAATTGAGTGCTTTGGAAAAGGAGAAAATCCTCTCTTTTTATTTATTTATTTTGTGCTGTGTTTTTCTCTGCTTGTAAGCTGTCTTTGAGTGTCCTAAAAAGCAGTATATGCGTTTGATGTATTATTATTATTGATATAAAAATAGCTTTAATGAAGAGGGTTCAGTAGAACAGCTGTAATGATTTAGAACTTCAGTTGCTAACATGAACGGTTGTAAATAAGATGTACTTATATTCTTTAAATGTTAATGTCTAACTCATAAGAATATACATACTAATTTACGCTCCTCTCAAGACTAAAATACAGCATTATAAATGTATAAAGAGTGCTGAATAAATATTTTATTATTTAAATAAAATTGCAGATGACCGATGTGGTATTCTTGCAAGAGATTGAAGAAGATCATTAAAAGTCATGGTTTCTGTTAAATTATATAATATCTATTACACTTTTCACTTTCAACCGGCTCTTTTAATCAAGAGCCAAATTACGATTATGCACTCATCTACTGTATGTTATATTTCAAATGCCATACTCAAAAGCTACATGCTAATAATATTTTAGCCTTTTTGAGAGACTTTTAAATCCTTTGTGTCCACAAGCATCTTCGAAAGAGCAGAAGATGCTATTTGAGATTAAGAAAAGGTTATCTGTCATCAGTTAGCAGGGATTGTTTTCATGAGTTGCTCTATTCTGTTGATGTTGGTTTATAGAATTTGGTGCTCTGGACTTTGTCTCATCCTTTTGTCTCAGCATGTACCTGTCCTTGTGCAGCAATATGTCTCTAATGGCGTCTTAGGAGTTGCTGTCGGGTGGAGGGAAAGTGCAGCCTAAAGCAGACTTCCAGTTTTTAACCGCAGCATGGAACTGGTGCAGTTCAGCAATTCGACAGCTGGCTTGTTGGAATTTTTACATTCCTCTGCAGGCAGCGGCACACTGCTTCTCCTCTAGTCCTTTCCTCTCTTAAGCTGAAGAGGGTGTCTCTGTTTTCAGTTTCTAAATCAATCTGGACTCAGTTTTCTTTAGTTCACGTTTTTACAGAGCAGAAAGTTGTCAGATTAGGTTGCAGACTTTCTTCATTGGGTTGTTCTGACGGCTCATCAGTCATTAGAATGGAGAAATTGTGGTTCTTCTGTAGTCTATATAGTGTAAGTGGACGATCTAAGCTGCAGTAAGCTTTTATTGAAGCTACAAGGTTCTCTTAAAGTTTGACAAAAGCAATCACAGCTGAACCAGTAGTCTACTCAGATAATTAGAAATAGTTTCACAGTTTTTCCATCACCGACTTGACTGTCAAGAGTTTGAAGTGTCTATTTTATTTCTCCTCTCTCTTCCACTTGAAACCCTGGCGGAGTGGTTTCTAGATAAAAGGAGGGGAAGGATATCCTGCTGGATATGATGGCAATGAATATACACTGGCACTCCTCCAGAACTGTCTCTTCTTGTAAGGCCTACAAGTGAAATTTCCTTTGCCAGTAGTTTGCTCTGCCCTCTGCTTACTGAGCTGTGTTGCAGAGACAGGAGAGGGGCCCAGAGAGGGGCCCAGAGATGGGGCAGAAGCAGCAGCACATCACAGGACAAAAGGTACCATAAATGTTCACACTGGATTGTAAAGCTCCTCCCCAAGCATTTCATCTTACATCCTTCCTATTTGCAGCTGATCATGAATAGATCAAAACTCAATTGGGAATTAGTATAAAAGTTGCCACAATCAGTGCTGCACTTCTCTCTTGGTTATTGCCCAAACATGTCCCAAGTCTCCTCTCACTCACCCAGGTCTCTTCCTTAAGTGAATTACGTAGAATTGCGGTCGGATACCGCTTCTGTCGTTAGACTGCCAAAAAGTCTCCCTGTTTTTTTTTTTTTTTTTTTTAATTCCCTCGAGCTGTTGGTTTCTCAGGTTTGCTCAATAGTACAGGCAGGCTGGTGTGTGGTTTGGTGCCTAATTTTCGAACGGAAGGAGAAAGCAGACAAAAGATTGGAAAGGAGTCAGACAAGACTGAGGGAGTCGGAAATGGCTGAGATTCTCCTGTTCTTGTGGATCTCCATGGAAAACCACAGTTTACTTCTTGCTTCTGAGCACTCCTTAAATGACAGGAAATTGATCTGTGTAAGAGTCACTTGATTTTGTGTTTTGCGTCTTCAAGTTAATATGTTGCAAGAAAGACCAGTTGCGTAACCAAATGACTGGTTATTTCATGTTTTTGTCTGGGATCCTTCACGCTTCACATCTCCCTACTATTAATGGTCTGACAACAGACATTAAGGTATACCGAGGTTTAAGAAGTAAACCTTTCAAAACAGTTAATATTTTTGGTCATATCATATGTATGTTATAAGGTCCTTTTGAAGAGATGACAAAGGAGTGTTCTTCTGCAGCATGGAATCCTCCCTTTTATAGTCTCTCTTATTGATGGAGGAGTTACAATATCTTGTTCACAAGCTACGTCTGGCCTTAAGCAACTAAAACAAGGGGATATTAGATTGGGTTGTCTGACCAGTAGCGCGGCTTCTTATTCTATAAAAAGCAGAATCGCAAAAAGGGCACTTTTTTGATTCATTTTGATGTATCTAAATCAAAATAAATGCTTATTATAACCAAAGTGACCAACAGTATGTTAGATTATTTTAGCAGCAATGAAAATAGTTGCTGCATTTCCTAATAAATAAAAGCAGTTCAACCATGTTCCATTTTTTTAAAATAAATATTGTCAAATTTGGGTAATTTTTCTCCACTTTTTTTCGTAACGTGAGAATCTTATACTACCTCTTGCCTTCTTACTATGTTTTTTTTTTTTTTTTTAAGTTTATGTTTTCTTGAACTTAATCTGGTTCAGGCTTTGCTCACCAGCTCACCAAGGCTTTAATTTATCTGGTCTTCCTGGCAAACCCCATGTACACAGCTGAAGTGAGGTTCCCGTGCCAAGCAATTTTCAAAGACTTCAGTGTGCTGGAATGAGGCCCCAGTTTTGCCCGAGCCAACACAGAGGGACCTTTGTGCTGGCTACCCAATAACCCAGTCGACCCTCAGAGGGGAGAAAGATTAGGAGCTAGGGACAGCCAATGGACTAAATGGTAGGGTGCCTGTTTGAAAGCCAATGGTGTCAGGCAAACAGCCCCTTATCCCATTCAAGCACGCGGTAATTACAAGCTTGTAGGGCAATCCCTTGAATCTTTTGTCAGAGCTTTGGTAACACTTGCCCAGTGTGCTGGGAAACCTCGTTCCTGCTCTGTTTGAAAACCCAGGATGAAGACTCTTTCAGCTGCAGCGTGTTGCCCTTTATCTAAGGGACAACAAGCAGGCCAGCTAGCTCAGCAAAAACATTCCCCACTGTGGAACCCTGGGTAAAAGAAGTTTTTTATTGATGACTGATTTAAGGTTTTCATGTTTCTGATTCATGACGTGATTCATCTGTCCAGCTGAGTTACTCCCGTCTGTCTCTCTCCTTTGTTCCCTGTAATTTGTGTGTTTGCTAGGTCACAAGAAGCTGGAAGGCATTCTGATTAACACACACAGGCTCACGAAGGAATGAACAGTCATCTGTGGCTCATGCTGTAATGTATCTGGAGTTTCTGCTAAGTAGTCAAAGCCTCAATTAGAGGAATCTGAATAAATTCAGTCAACAGGCATAAACAGTCTGGGCATGTTCTACAAAAATGTATGGAAAAATTGCTTAAAGAGACAAGGTTGACAGAATGAGTTAGAACAAGACTTTCTGCCTGTTCTCAGTCTTTTTCTTTTTCTGAACATTGGCGCTTCACTCCTTCACACCACTACATGTTAATGGGGGCAGACACTCAAACATTGCCCCTCTATGATGTTATATTTTACAATTTCTCTCACATTAACATATGCACACATGCAGAATATCCTCCCTAAAGACTTGCGTAAGTATACTCATGTTGGTACATGTTGGTACATGTTGACATCTCTATTAAACCCACAAGATCAAAATTGTACATTCAGATTTAGGCTGATCTACTTGTTAAAATCAATGTTGGTGTTGGTTGCGAACATTTCTTGTTGGGGGAAAAAAACATCTCCTTAAATGCATTTTAAGAGTATAACCAAACTTCTGAGCAGCAATGTACGTATGTATAAAATCTTCGTATGTTTTTGGATCAATATCTGAGTTAGCTGCAAGCAGGTATTTTTTTAAAACATAAAGGTTGCCTATTTGGGGTCATGAAAGGGTAACTACTGTTTAATCGGAAAAACCATAAAGACAGCCTGGCTGTTCAGCATTCAGATTACAGACCTGTTTCTGGGACATTTATGTGTGTCTGTGTGTGAGCACAAGTGCAGTGAGTTGGTTCTGTTCATTAGTTTCTCCCTGCGGACGGCTGCGTGAGGGAACAAGGCAAAACGCTCTGGGACTGGACCTGCAATTTAATTTACATTCCACGATTATTTGCTCACCTAGATTAAAAGGGTCTTTGTAGGGCATGAATATTGTTTAAAATTAATCACGTTTTTTTTTTTTTTCTAATCTGCTCTGAAAACTTGATTTATTTAAATACCCTAAGAGGAACATTGAGTTCTTTTCAATTTCTGGTAACAAAAGCAAAGAATAAAATGAAATAATTCTTGTTTAGCAGATAGAAGATGCTGCAGATATTTTCTCTGTTAATACTTAAAGATGTTTTGCAAAGGTATTAATTTCCATTCACATTACAACCACAAGCTTTATAGTATTTTACTGGGATGTTATGTGAATGACCTAACAGAGGGGGTGCCAGTAATGCACAAAGTAGTGCATTATTATGAGGTAACGTTGCAGTTACAGCTGTAAATCATTTGTGATGTTTCTCCAACAACTTCTCTATAACTCTATAAATCAATTTCTTCTTTGTAAAATAGCTGAAACCTAGTCAGCTGGAGAGTGTCTATAAGAATATCCAAGCTTTGTCACTTTCACAGTTGGATTCAGATCTAGACTTTGACTGGGCCATTCTAACTCGTGTGTCTGCTTTGATGCCCCTTCCAGGTTTTATTCCAGAATTGCCCTGCATGTAGCTCTGACCAGTCAAACACTCTGTGTGAGTTAGCTGAGGATGCTTTGCCTGAGGTGTTTCTAAAAACGGATTCATCTGCACTGCAGAACTTTGAGATTTCTTCCTCCTGTACTTTTAACTTGACTTGCAAATTTATGTTGATACATCAAACATACTGGGCTGTCGAGGGAGAATTTGACTTGCATCTCAATAGTGTACTGTGAAAACATGGCATTTTACAAATTCTTCTCACGTATAACGCTTTTACTTTTTTGACTGAGACATTCTTTTTTGCAACATTTTTATATTTGTAATGAAAACTGATGCCAATGGAGTATGAAGGTGTCTGAGCTGATGGCTTTTGCAGTGCACTTACAGTAAGTGGGTAAAGTGATCACAGGCACAGCCTGGTGGGTTGGAGAAAGCGAAGAGATTTAATCTCTTTTTTTATTTGCATCATTTCCAAATTGGTCCGATTTGTCAGGTAGTGATAGAAGATTTAGGCCTGGCCTGGAAAAACGTAAGCAGAGATTCACCTTCTGGCAGAACAAAATGCAGTTAGAGCTGCAATTAAATGGCTTAGAAAAAAATGATATGCACGTGTTAAAATGGCACAGAGTGTAGATATAAATTCACTTGAGAATCTGTGACAGGACTCCTGTTCAAAGATGGTCTCCATCTAATACTAAATATTGGATTGGTTCACTAAGCACTGAGCCACAATACTGAATACAAGATATATATATATATATATATATATATATATATATATATATATATATATATATTGTTTTTTGATTAATAAAAAATGTTTGATCCTTTTCCTGCTGCTTTGCATTTGTAAGGTACATTTCTCTAACTTTGAAATATCTCTTACCACTAAAGAGGAATACCATTTTTAACATTTAGTCCTGCAGACACATTTTCAGATTAGATACTTGTACATGTTTTAGACATTTTTGTGGAAATTTTCAGATTTTTTTTCAAACAACAATATCCCTATATTTCATATGCTTTTCACAACCATGTTATAATTGTGTCTATTTGTTAACTTGGATGTAGTTTTTTGCTGACAAAGATTTCAATAGTGGTAGAAAGCATGTGTGAAGATAATTCCTACTTCAAGATTTCAACATCACTGCTCAAATTTCTGTATTGCTAATTTTTCAGCAGAATCATAACATATATTTGTTTGTTTTTCCAGGGTTCTGTGTTAGGAGTGGAGAAAATGCTAAACATCAGGACTGCTGCAGCTGAGGAGGCAGTATGCAAGCTTGAGTGCTGAGGATATCTCTTGCCTCTGGACTTGTTGATCCCAACATTCATATTTGCTCATGAGGTCATTGAGTAGCACCCAGTCCCAGAAGCAGCCATGCCCATCTGCTAAGTGCCTTTAACCTTTGGCACTGATGTCATGACCAGCCTGAAGCGCCCACCGATGGAGTGCACGGTTGGAGGCTCCATTCCTGCCACCAATGAGTTTTACACTGGCCATCTGCGACCAGTCAATGGGGGGGCTTTTCCGGCCCGAACAGACAACTACCATGGCAGTGTGAACACAGGGATGCCTAAAATGGGGGTTCGAGCTCGGGTGGCCGACTGGCCCCCGAGAAAAGATACTCCAGGAGCACAGTGGCACTCGTCTGGCGACACTGGGGCTGGCACCCCATCTGTCATTAAAAGTCACATTAAGTTAGGCTCTGTTTTGAGCCCTCATGACTCCTCTATGCTTCGCAACATCCACAACACCCTAATGAGTCGAACACATGCACCGCCAAACAGCTACAGCCCCGACAACCGTTATTTGACCCCAGGTTACAGAGGCCCTGCGCACAAAAATCCTCGACAGAGACGTGTCCGTCAACGCAGTAACAGCGACATGGCCATCAGTGAAATGGAGGGCAGCGGAGATAGTGGAGAAGACTGGGCACCATCAGCGGGAGCTAAATGTTCCCCTCTTCATCGGGAATATGGGAGCACATCATCAATAGATCAACACGGAATCGCTAAGGACAGTTTCTTTGAAATGCTGAAGGGTTATCAAGAGGACAAGGTGGACCAGCGCAGCCCTGCTCCAGAGAACTTAGAAGACATTCTGAATGTTGGGATAAAGCTTCAAGAGCTTCAGGAAGATGTCACAGATGGATACCTGCTGAAACCCAGAGACAGGGACAAGCCTCCGAAAAGACGCACCAAATCTGAAACGGGAGGGGAGTCCATATTCCGGAAACTTAAAAATGTACGAGGCGAGTTGGACTCTCCGAGAGCCGGATCCGACGTGGAGGACAGTCGAATGGAGGATGCACCTCCCGCTCTAAAGCCCTGGGTCTGTCAGAAAGGTTTTGCTCACTACGACGTTCAGAGCATCCTTTTTGACCTCAATGAAATTACTCAGCTTCGACAGACGGCAGGAAAGAGGAAGAACATCACCACCGGAGCGTCCGCTGCTGCCGTAGCATCTGCTACCTCCACTCTGTCATCCACCCACAGCCTGCCTTACAGCTCCCCAAGTGGCAGCCAAGAAGAGCTGAGCTCCAGAGACAGCCCAGGCTTGGACACAGGAGACGAACAGAGCAACGAAATGCTGCTGAGCTGCCCCTGCTTCCGCAACGAGATCAACACCGACGGGAGCGGGAGGCGGCGGCTGGGCGCAGGTGGGCTAGGTGGGACTGGGTATCATGGACTTGTGGGTGGTGGAGCAGGCAGCAGCAGCTCAGGAAACCTGACTGGAGAAGGACACCTATATGAGACATCTTTGAGCACACACTGCACTAATGCTGGAGTAGCTGTTCTCGAGGGACCCAAGGAGGGACCGAGCACAGTCAGCGAAAAGGGCAAACAGTACATTGTGGAGCACGTGGATCTGGGAGCCTACTATTTCAGAAAGTTTTTCTACCTTAAAGGTAAGAGGCAATTATAGTGCAGATTATGATGCACTTGAACTGCTCTTTTTGTAGGTGAGTGATAGAAAAAAATGTGCACATGTTTGAGTTAATTCAAATCCAGTCATCGAGAGCTGGTGACCTGCGGCTTTCTGATGAGTCAACACACCTGAGTCAAATGGCTGAATCACCTCAACAGTATGCAGTCAAGTTCTCCAGAGCTAATGACCTCATTATTTGACTCAGCTGTGTAGAAGCAGAAATGCATCTAAAAGTTGCAGGACACTGGACTTCAAGTCCTGGATCATCGTCATATAGACAAAGGGTGTTCAAAGTCAGTCTGTTAGCTCCGATGTCCTGCATGTTTTAGTTCGGTTCCTGGTTCAACACGCAGGTAGTTACTACCTTCTCAACAAGTCAATGTTCTGCAGACGTGTTAATGAGCCGTCATTTGATTCGGGTGTGTTGAACTATATAAACAACTTTGACTTGTCTGATATAGAGGGAAAATTATTCACTTTCCAAATTAGTTGAAGTCATTTTTCCTGGCAAATACAATGTTCAACACATTAAACATGGCAAATTATCTCTCTGGTGCCAAGGATGAATTCATAAATCTTGCGACAAACACTTGAAATATTTTGCTACCTACAAACTAATGATGTGCTTCAAGAGCAGTGATGCTTAACATGCTGTTTTTGGACATGTGACACTTCCTGCACCTCAGAGCACTGGAACTACTTTGGCATGGACGAGTCTCTGGGTCCAATCGCCGTAAGTCTGCGCAGAGAGAAGCTGGACGAGGAAAAAGAGCGTGGGCAGCAGTATAACTACCGCATCATCTTCAGAACAAGCGAGGTCAGACTTGCCTTCAACTCTTACAGCACACTTCTTTTTAATTTCCAACTAAATTTTAATAATGCAGACTTTATATTCTTATACTCACTAATTTTGGTATTTAGTAGCAAAACTTTAATTCAAAAAAAGCCTTTTCTGTAATGCATTACAGTCAACTTGTGTATTATTAATTATGGGTTAAGGTTTTTTTTCATGTTTAATATAATCAACTAATTAAAGTTGCGTTCTTGTTTTTGTCCTTTCTTTTTTTTTTTTTTATTATCATTATGCAACCTTCCCTCAAGCTATTCAGGTGTCTACTTGATATTAGCAATGTGTGAAGAAACCTCAGGAAGTACATGCATCCGCTAGCCCTGAAGGCCTGTCAGCAACCTAAAACTATCGTGTGAAGAGCTTTCAATTAAATATAATACTTCCTTAATATGAGAGTTTGATTCCACTCCTATGGGGAAATCGGTTTATAGATTTAATGTCTTGCACTCCCACCCAGATAGAATACAGACGCATATAGAAACTTTTTATTGTGGATTGTTCCAGGACAGGTGCATGTGATTTAAACTTCACAGGTTTGACTGAAGCAACTAACCACCCCCCCAATTCCTCATGTAAACATTGGAAACAGTGGCCCATTGTAAACATCAGCTCAGTGCAGCGTCAAGCTTGCAGGGAAGAGGGAGTGTCCGTCTGTTCCAGCTGCTAAGATAGCTGGGTGATTGAGTTCAGTCCCACGAGCTCAGCACAATGCACACTCTGTGCTACAGAATGATTGGACAGGCCGTCTCACCTCTTTCACCTCTTTCATTTTGTACTTACCCAAAGATTTGAGTCAGAATTGCCTTTTTTTTTTTTTTTTTGCAATATTGACTTTGAAGTTGGTATTAGAAGCTCTGCAGACTGCACTGTTGTTTATTTCTGTTGTCAGGGACGGCCTGTTTTCTCTGAAGTTCAGAGCCTCAATAATACCTGAGGTGCATTCCTTATCTCTCACCTCTCTGTAATCTTCCTTTGCGTTTCTTCCCATCCAGCTGACAACTCTTAGAGGTTCTATATTGGAGGATGCAGTGCCTTCTACCTCCAAACATGGGACCACAAGAGGTCTCCCCATCAAAGATGTACTGGAGTACCTTCTCCCAGAACTGGATCTGTCCTGCCTCAGACTGGCACTCAACACCCCTAAAGTCACAGAGCAGCTGATGAAGCTGGATGAACAAGGGGTAAGAGGATGACGCATAAGATTGCAAAGATTCCACAGATGGAGTTTGACCACTGCAAGGAATGTCAGCCATAAATTCACTTTGATTTAAAAATCACCTAAAAATTGCTTTTTGAGGTTGAAAAAGTGTGAAATTTTTGTGTCTGGTCTCCAGCTAAGTTTTCAGGTCAAGGTAGGTGTGATGTACTGCCGAGCGGGACAAAGCACGGAGGAGGAAATGTACAACAACGAGACCGCCGGCCCCGCCCTGGAGGAGTTCTTCCAGCTGCTGGGGGAGAAGATCCGCCTCAAGGGTTTCACCAAGTACAGAGCCCAGCTGGACACCAAAAGTAATTACACACACTGCATTGTTTTTGGCATCACATACAAAGGGGTTTCTATCTACAGGCCAGCAATACTGACCTGTAGATTAGCTGTAACACTGAAGTGACTTTTCTGCCTCCCAGTCACCTCTGACCTGTTGAAGCTTCTTTAGTCTGAGACTCTTTATTTTTGTCTTGCTTTCCTCCATTTCATGTGACCTTCCTTCCTTCTTGTTTCTTTAGATTTCAACACATGCGGTGCCTTTCAAATGTATTCAAACCCCTGGAGGTTTTACAAATATTTCTCCTTTCAGACACAAATGTTTGTGTATTTTATTGGGATTTTATGTGATGGACTAACATGAATTAGTTGGCATTTATAAAAGAAGCTCAGAAGTTTGTAGGTGAATAGACATACTGGAGACCATTTTTTGCTCTCTGGAACTCATTGTGAGTCGTCTTGGTTTCGGTTTGAACTGAGATGTAAATATTTTCCTAAAATGATTTGAATTTCCTACACTTTCTAGTGCTTTCTTTGTGTTGTTAATCAAAAAACAATGTACAGGATGCAAACGTTAGAGAAGGCAATTTTCCCGGAATGAACATTAATTTTGATTGGCTGGCATTTGTTCACAGCTCACTATTGTCTACTTGTTTGTGCTATGGCGAAAGTGCATCCTGTGCACAGTGAGTGCAAAGCGCAAATGAATGGCAGCAATATTATTATGGTTTTCAATTCTGCGTTTCCATTCTTTCTGCAGCGGATTCAACTGGCACTCACTCCCTGTACACTTCATACAAGGACTACGAGATCATGTTTCATGTGTCCACAATGCTGCCTTACACACCCAACAACAAACAACAGGTAAACATGGAGAACACGGATTGTATGCAGTATATTGTTTTGTCAGGAAAATGTCTTTCTTTGGAGACAAAAGCTCCACATAAATTTTCAGGGATGCAGAAGATTTACAGAACCCTGTTCAGCTTTAATGAAATTATTTGTTTCAATTTACAAAAATGTGCCACGTGCGCGTGTGTGTGTTTTAACTTTAATTTCAGTCAAATCTCAGTTTCAGTCAGTGTAATCTTTGTTGTTCTTCCAGCTGCTGAGGAAGCGCCACATTGGGAACGACATTGTGACCATTGTGTTCCAGGAACCGGGAGCTCACCCTTTCACGCCCAGAGCCATTCGGTCTCACTTTCAGCATGTCTTCATCATTGTTCGGGTGCACAACCCCTGCTCTGACAGCACGTGCTACAGGTGGGTCCTAGTGGCAGATTATTAGGGGATAAGTTAAGATTAGATTTGCATCCGAGTAATTTTTTAAATATGATTATGCCAATACCTAAAGTAAAATATTGAAAACTTACATATTATATAGAGTTATTTACACATAAATATCTTTTTAAGCATTTAGTTTATAAAAATAAACTAATAAAAAATTCTGTTCTTAAAAAACTATGTAGTAAAAATAATTGGGAAAAAGCCTATTTGAATATTGTATAAGACATTCTGAAAAAGGATATTTCAAACAGAAATGTCAGACTTCTGAAAACTATATGTTAATTTCTATGTACTTACCACTTGGTTGGGCCTGGTGTCTCTCATCTACTTCTTGACAATGCCATTGATTCTCTATGGAGTAGAGGTCACAAGCACAGTAACCCTCTGGTCATTGAACCAGCTTTTGGTGCCTTTGGCAGTGTGAGCAGGTGCAAAGTCATTCTGCAAAAAGAAATCTGCATTTCCATAAAGTTTGTTATCGGCGCATAGAGTGCTCTGAAATTTCCTGGTAGACGGCTGCAAGGACTTTGGACTTGATCAGACATAGTTGGGCCAACAGTAGCAGACGACTTGACACCTCATATAGTCAGTGACTGGAAATTTCACTCTGATCCTCAATCGGCTTGGATTTCGTTCCTCTTCACTCTTGCTTCAGACTATGGGACTTTGATTTCTAAATGAAAAGAGGACTTTGGCCTACTAAACAACAGTTGAATCATTTTCTTCTTAGCTTGTGGTCCTGTCTCTTTTTCAGGAGTGGCTTTTATTTCTGTTTGTGCTGTTTTCTGAAGCACTGACTCCTGTTATGCTTTTTAATTGAATGGCTTTTTCTACAAAATTCTCTCAACTCTGCACTTATACCAGATTCTACCAGATTTTCCTTCCACTTACTTTTTCATTAATATGGTTTGATACATCACTCTGCGAACTGCCAGATATTTCAGCTAAGTTGTAAATTTAGTAGCTTCTTGTTGGTCTTCACTTTGATTGGATAAGCCATAACATATTATTTTATATAACATTCATATTTAACAAGAAATTGAGTTTTGTTTTTAAGTTATAATCATCAAAACCAACCGAAATAAATGGTATAGATTATATCACTTAGCTGTGTATTGATCTATATGAGTTTAACTTTTTGAATTTGAATTTGTGCAGTGAAAGTAAAACGGCAAAGAAGATTAATCCTGTTTTCTCTTTCCACTGAAGTAGAGGAAGAATTGTTTACAGTTTTAGTTGGCTAGTCTAACCAAAATCATGTCTGACCTATCTTTTTTATGTCGCCTTAAATGCCCCCTGTCCCACTCAGTGGTAGTAGCTGTCGTTTTAGTTCAAGTTTTTGCAGTTGCATTAAAAGAAAAGCATTGACTGCAAGGCATGAATCAAACATAAAAGCTTTTTGCATCACCCTCTCCTTGTTTTCACGGATCGTGGGCTGCTTAAGCTATATATACCCATGCACATTTGTTTGATTATGAACAAAGACATTATTTCTGCAGTAGCTGTCGAATCGATGTTTGTTCTATTCTGCCGGCTTATTCTTGGCTTTGCGATGATGATAGACCAACTCTTTGCTTTTATCACTAACTCAAAGCCACCTCACTGCATGCACAAATATTATGCACACATAGTTGCTCTCTGTCACTCCGTTAGCCCCATTTCTCCATTTTACCACCTCCTCATGCTCACTTGCACACAGCACATACAGTTACACACTTCCCTGCTTGCACACTAATTTACTTGAAGGCTCACTCTTCACACACTGGTACAAAACAGCCTCCTTCCCTTCTCCCCTCTCCTCCTCCCCGGCTGCCACTTTGCCTCTGGGCTGCATGAGCCGAAGTGGTCTTAAGGAGTTAGTCCCATGCACATGAAGTGCTCTCTCCAGCCGCTCATGGATGTGAGTAAAGAGGAGCGTACAGAGCAGGGTTTTCTCAGATCTCACGGAGTCCACCTCAGGGGAAGACGGGTCAGGCTGGTCTTCGTTTCCCACACCAGGATTATCATTTTTAACCTTTATTTCTGTGGGGACTGTTTTTTTAAGCTATTGTATTCCATAAACCAGTGGATATTTTATGATTTTTTTTTTTTTTTTTTTTTTTTTTTTTCTTTGGGCTCTTTTTAGAGTTAATGTCTGGAATACTGGTTTACCTTACTTGCTATATTTAGATACAAGATATAGAATCCTGGAGGACAACCCAGCGACTCCACCCAGAGTAACTAATACTGTCAACATCTGGCTTTTGCTTGGATCATTCAGGACTTATCTCAGATTGTTTTTGCAAAGTTTGGGCCTGGATGTTCACTGATTTCAGCAAAAAACAACAGAATTACAAGACTTTCCTAAAACGTACTGATTATTTTAGGGTATTTTTCTGGCTACGTAAATCAACTGACTTATCATCGCTTCATCAGATCGTATCATTGCTTGTTTGCAACTGCACTAGATTTTAAGGATATTAGCAAAAACCAGAAGAGAATGGTGCCCTATTGTTGAAGAAAGAGGTGAGTTATTGATTAGAGATGCACTATTCCTTCTGTCAAAAATGGTAGTTGGACAGATTTTTATTGATTGGCACTAATCGACTGATCAATATTTTTCTCTTCTATTCCAACTTAAGAGCCCCTGCCTTTTTGGTCTTTAAACTTGCAAACCAACACTAAGAACTTTTATCTAGTTTAATAACAATGGAGTCACATGACTGAATAGACAAATAGGGATAATCATGTAAAGTTGACCTGTTTTTGCTTCTGTGTCTATTCTTTAGTAAGCAATAAAACAGTCGGTCAAAATCAGAATCAGCAAGGAATTGTCCTGAAAAGTTTGATCACTGCATCTCCAATCAGGGACTCTGTAATTTTTCAGTGCTTCCTCTGTCAAAGAAACTATAGCACATTTGTTTCTGGTTTTGTTAGTTATAGTTAGAAAAATAAAATCAGTCAAAATTAGAATTGGCAAATCGAACTCGTATGAAAACTGGAATATTGTCATTTGCTTGGAAGAAACAATCTTGATTGGTGCATCTCTACTCAGGAGGTTCTTTTCAGATAAGAATGTTGAGTTGTGCATGTCTATTATGATTTATCTTAATAATTTACTACAACAGTTGATGAACAGAGTGTGAAATGCTTAGTGAGAAGGGTCAATGCTTTCAGTACATATTGGCCAAAGAATTAAATGACCTGGAGACACACAGGAACTACATGATAGTCAAAAAACACCAACTTAAATAACACATAAATTAAGCTGAACCTACAGAAGTAATTTTCTTTTGATTCCTGTACCATAAGTCTATTTATGGTCTTAAAAAGTTAAACATTTTCTGAAACTTTCTGAAACCCTGATGTTATTAATACTTTATTAAAGTAGTTAAAGCTGTGCAGTTTTGCTGATTCAGTGAATTGATTTTGCTTTACTAAGGCACAAACTGTCGCCTCATATGCACTTACTTGAAAATATTTTATTTTCATGAAGAGAGTTTTTTTTTTTTTCACGCAAAATTTTATTGAAGGGTATTTTCCAATCTCTGTTAATAAGGAGTTTGTTATGATTTGTTGAGTCACACAGTTAATGGTCTGTTGTTGCCTGCTGCTGAGATTTGGGTAATGCTTTGGTCATATTGAGCCAGTACAGCGCATTAGAGGAGTAAGTGGCCTAAAGCCAGAATGCTGCTAATCTGCTGCTTTCAACCGCTGCCTCAAAGTCATACGAGGCCAGCAAGCTGGATTGCATAAGCAGATCTTTGAGAAATGTAGGTTGTTTGTCTGACCGCTGTGCTCATTCTACATACCACGGTATTGCAGATCATAGCAGGCTGACAGCAGTGGAAGCTGGCTTGTCATCTGAGGTAGAATGTGTAGTTTTTGTACGTCAAGGCGAGTAAATCGTGGTGTTCAGGCATTGGCTGTGTGATCAGTTTAATGGGGTGAATCAAGTCTTGTCAGGATTGTCACATCAGCTTATCATATACAGAGTGTTGCTTTTTACTACTGGTTAGCTTTTTGGTTTGCAAGCTTCTGAATGTGTTTGAATCCCTCTCTTAGGAAGCAAGTAGAGGGTCAAACATGTAAGTTGAAGCAAATCTCTCCTACAATGGTGAAGCTATTTGATTGTGAATGAAACCTCCTTTTCCTGGTTTTGTGCCAAGGTTCCTGTCGACAACAGGTGTCGGGGAATGTCACACAAACCTTCTCACCAATTAATAGCAATTTAACTCCATTGTTGGAACTGGAGCAGTGGAGGGAAACAGGAGGAGGAGAGTTCTGTAAGAATTTAACACCTTTCTTTATATTAATTAAATAGGTCAAAGGCAACACTTAATAGGAAACAAACACGTCAACACTATGCCTTTGCAGGACATTCCAACTTTTCCATAAGTTAGTATGTTAAAACACAATATTCAATATTTTAATTGGAAGAAAATTCATAGTTATTTTTTTATACAAATAAAATCAGAGAGAATTTGTTTTAAGACTTTAGTAAGAGGCCAGTTCAAACTGGCATATGGCAACAGGAAACACTTGACTGCATTGAGTTGCTGACTTGACAGCAGCCCCTCATTCTGAGCAAACATGTGGTGACAGAGGAAAGGAAAACTCTTTCAGCTAGAAAATGCCTCCAGCAGAATCATGCATCATTTTTCTTTGAATTTGAGTAATTCGCTTACATTTACTATAATTTTACTCTCTAGTGTAAAATGTTCCACTGGTTTTCATTCCCCCTGCACAGAGATGCGGTCACAAAATGCAGTCGTATGTACTCCTTTGTGTTTGTGGTTGTAATGTGACAAAAGGGGGAATGAATGCATTGTGCTAATAACCAGTTTGGTGCCTGTTTTTCCACTTCGGCCGTTTTCACACAGTGTCACTTTAGTTTCATACTTTGCTATATGTTGGGTGATTGTATTTAAATAACTTATTTACTATGGATATTTATAATTTATTTATTTTCTCTTCTTTGCGCATCGTTCATTTCATTCATTTATTTGTATTATCAAATATTTTCTAAACGGTACATTTTATAGGTTAAGGCCATTTTATTTTATTTTATTTTAGAAGTTCAAAAAAAAAAGATCACCCCTGCCTTATCTTTTTCTACCTCTAGCGTTGCCGTCACCCGTTCGCAGGACGTTCCCTCCTTTGGTCCACCAATCCCAAAGGGAGTTACCTTCCCAAAGTCCACTGTTTTCCGGGATTTCCTGCTGGCCAAGGTCATCAACGCTGAGAACGCAGCGCACAAGTCGGAAAAGTTCGGCGCCATGGCAACGCGCACGCGACAGGAGTACCTGCGCGACTTGGCGGAGCGGCACGTGACCAGCACACCCGTGGAGCCTGCTGGGAAGTTTCCCTTCATCTCTCTGGCACATAAGCGTCGGGAGAAGGTGCGCCCGTACAGCGGGGCGGAGCTGCGTAGTCTCGGGGCCATAACCTGGCAGGTTCATGCCGAAGACCAGGTAGCAGGCGCTGAACGGGAATGCCTGCTGGCCATTTCAAATGACTTCATGATCCTGCTGGATCAGGAGGCCAAAGCAGTCGTGTTTAATTGCGCCACGCGTGACATCATTGGTTGGTCGACTGGGAGCCCCGCCTCACTGAAGATCTACTATGAGCGCGGAGAGAGTGTGTCGCTTCGGTCCATCAACAACAACACTGAGGACTTCGGAGAGGTTGTGAAAAGACTGGAGGTCAGTGAGTGATGTGGTTTGGTGCCTGGTACTTAATTTAGATGGCAATTGAGATAATTTTACAAATGAGGAAACTCATTAAAAAAATCTGAGCAATCATCGATTCTCTCTGTATGTAAAAACTAATTTCTTTGCATGACTGCATGCGTTGTTGAACAGTTGTCAAACATGCCGCAGACATCACCATCCACCAAAAGAAAAAGAATTATACTATTGTATTTAGAATGCATTTTGTTACCTTCCTAAAATAATGGCCTAAGAGTCATTTTTGCCTAAATCATCTTTCGGCAATAAAAGGGATCATTTTTTGGCAAAAAATTATGTAGGCCATTATTATAGGATGGTGATGATTTAGAGTTTTGGTAATGTGTTGCCAATTTACTAACAACAGTTATAGATTATGTTAGTGAGGTCATGGCAGAAAAGAAGGCACTTTTTTTTTTTTTTCCAGAAGCCAGTTACATGATTATCAGCTTAAATTTATGGAACAAAAATAATTTTAAAAAATGATGTATGGCATGTGAATATCAATAGTAAACTGGCTTTTTTTTGTCTTTAGGAATAGAACCACTTGCCTTCAGAGAAAAGTAGTAATTTTTTCCCACGTCTGATCTTTGTGAAAACACCCCAAATTTGGCTTTATAACCATATTTATAAAACTTAATGAGATTTATGTAGTCAATCTACACATTATAAAAGTTGTGGTTTTAAAATTTACTTGAGAAAATATTTTAATTTGAGTGTATTTCTATTTGACAACTAAATGCCTTATTCATAAGAAATGGGGTGAAGGCTAAGAATTTAATTTTAAATCTTTATTTATTTTGACGTGTAGCCACTTTTTCCTAATTTGTGCCTCTTACAGCTATTAAGAATTTAGGAAAAGCTGATTAAAATCTTATAGTACTATTGTTGTTATTATTATAGCTACATAGAGACATAGTGACCAACTATACAATATCCAAACGTTGTTGTGTTGACTCCATTATAAATCCTACAATGTATGATTTCGTCACTATGTTTTGCATGCCAATGAATTCTTCATTTTAAGCAGTGACATGTCCCTCCAAAGTGAGGAACAGGGACAACTAAAAATTGTTATATTTTGAAAATGTCCATGCTTATTCCTTCATACCTTGTCCCTGTCATCTATGTATGTCCAATGTAACACTCACCACTTACCACTGCCTCCTCTGCAGCTGTTGACCAAAGGCAGCCAGACCACAGAGATGACTTTGCGCCGGAACGCCTTGGGCCAGCTGGGCTTCCATGTCAACTTTGAGGGCATCGTAGCCGAAGTGGAGCCATACGGCTACGCCTGGCAGGCTGGGCTGAGGCAGGGCAGCCGACTGGTGGAGATCTGCAAGGTGTCTGTGGCCTCGCTGTCCCATGAGCAGATGATTGACCTGCTCAGAACCTCTGTCACCGTCAAGGTGGTCATTATTCCACCACATGAGGACTCCACTCCTCGCAGGTGAAATATAAATGTTTAATTTAATTTCAGACATGTATAAATATTTATTCAGTGTCTTAACTTGGAGTCCTCTGTGTGCCGACAACAGAGGCTGCTCTGAAATCTACCATATGCCCCTTGTGGACTACAAGAACCACAAAGAGGGCATGCCCTACGAGTTAAAGTTCCCTTTCCGGCCAACAAACAACAACGCCAAGTGGCCTCGCAGCTCATCCAGCCCTCGCTCTGCCGCCGCAGGGGGGACATTGATCAAGGCGCCGCCGACAGACTTCAGTGACCGCAACAGCGCCGCCATTCCTCGCAGTGTGTCGAGCGACGGTCGGCCTCTCAACCCGAAAAGGTCACAGGATGGATATAAATCTGTTACGCAATACATCGGACGTGCTGAATTTTATCTGTCTGTTTGCAGCATATGTCCTTAATGTCACCCATATGTCCACTTGTAGATATTCCCCAGGGAATGACAACTACGCTCTGGCATGCTCCATTGTGATGGGTCGCACGCTGCACAGCACAAACTCGCCCTCTAACCTCTCCTACACCGACACAATGAGTTCAAACCAGTGGAGGCAGAAGCCTGTGCCTGACGGGTGAGCCTGTCTGCCGACCGAGACACGGAATTCACCGACTTCTTTTTGTTTTGCATCATGGCCTGTGGCATTATGGTGCATTAAATAATCCTCCTGTTGTCCTGTGCAGGTTTAATAACAACTCCCAGTCGCCTGTCACGTCTGTGCGGCAGGTGGCCACTGATGGAGTCAACGGAGTCAAGGTGTGTTCTGCTGTTGCATGGTCCAGACCTGCGGACAGCGACATCGCAATCAGGATGGACATTGCCAAAACTGGCTCAGGTTGGGAAATCCTCAGAGATAAATAAATAAATAAATTAATTAATACATATATTAAAAAAAATTCATGTTTTGGGAGTTTGTTTTATTGATTAACTTGTGTTTTATAGATACCGTAGTTTCAAAGGTTGTGATTCCTCGGCTCCAGCATTCAGATCAGAGCAGCCGCCTGTCTCCGAACAAAAACACCAAGGTAACCACCAATCAGCAATCACTGCGCTGCATCTTTAAGGCAGAGTTTAAAGATGCCTCTTCCTTTTTTCACTTTTTGACATAATGCAAACACAAACTACAGTGTATTTTTAGGGATGATTAAGAAACAATGATCCCAAATATTCATTCTTATAAAACAAAGTTTACAAATAAAAATGTGAGGTACTGCATCAGAAGAACCAGTGTTTGATTCCTTCTAATGCTCACAACCAACACTGTTTGTGCCAAGGGCAGGCAGGCAGGATTAAAATATTGCTACGACCTGACTATTTCAATGAATTGAGCATCCTAGTTTTTTTTCTCCTCTACATGAGCTGATGCGGACTATTTTACTTTTCCTCCTTTGTAAACAGGCCGATGCGCCGTATTCGTCCAGCCAGTCGAGCAGCAACACCTTGTCCAGCAACGCCTCCAGCTCGGCGCACAGTGACGAGAAGTGGTACGAAGTCGGCTCGCGGTCCGGAGCGCGGAGCGACCTGGAGCTCAACGGCTACCTTCAGGGCACATCCACTGACAGCGGCATCGACGCCACCTCTTTTACCGCCACCCAGAGCAGTACGGCCTCCTCCACCGGTGCCTTCAGGTCCAAGGAAAAAATCCCCTGGCAGGACGAGGTGGGAAGCTGTGAGAGAGCCTCCACCACGTCGCCTCCAACACCAGACTCTCTTGTTCCCGCCGGAGGCAGTGAGATATCGGCAAAGAGCCCAACCGGCTTTACAGTGGCTCCTGATGGCGCCGCATACAGCATGAGTGATGCGGCGTCCCACTCCAGGTGGGCTGCCGTTCTCTTTTTTGGTGTACATCTCTCACTTTCTAAGTAAACTGGTTTCTTGTGGTGCATATATGACTTGCATAGTCCTCCTCATGAAGGGCGTAAGGTCTGGGATTTATGCAGAAAGAGGGGAAGAGCGTATTTGTTATATCTGTCATAGCTCAGCACTGCTCCCTCTTCTCTAAATCCTCTTCCTTTTGAATGAAGGAAAGCTATTTTCTCCTTTCACTCAGACAGAAATAACTCTCTTCCTGCAGACATCTTGCTGGCGGTTGAG
Organism: Poecilia latipinna; assembly: GCF_001443285.1. Lineage (NCBI taxonomy): Eukaryota > Metazoa > Chordata > Actinopteri > Cyprinodontiformes > Poeciliidae > Poecilia > Poecilia latipinna. Next base: position 201,223 of record NW_015113764.1, read on the forward strand.
TTTTATAACTCACACACGCACACAATGAAATTCTCACTTTTCTAGACTAAGAATAAAATGACGACATGAGAGGAGATGGGGCCCTGCTTCTATTTTGACAGTGACGTGACTCTGTACCATAATCAAGGAGCCTTCAAAATATATATGAAACATTACGCATGTAGGCCAAACTATATTAATTAACTATGCTTCTGTCATTCAAATGCAACATGCGCTCACATTATGATCGTTTTCACAGGCTTAAGCTAATGCATTCAACTATGTTTACAAATGTTTTACGTCTGTGTCTCAACGCTCCAGCTCTGTCAGCTCTGGTCACTCAGAGAGTCCAACGGGACAGAGCTGCAGCGCCTCGTCACCACAGAACGAAGCAGACCTGTCACCCACATCCCAGAATCCCCAGTCCCCGGGGACCAAGAGCTTCTATCCGCGTCAAGGAGCCACCTCGAAGTACCTGATTGGCTGGAAGAAGCCTGGAGGAACCGTGAACTCCGTGGATTTTGGCAGCACTCGCAAGTAAGGCAGAAAATGATTTGTTTTTAACTGGTACTTTAAATGTGATGAACAGTTTTTAAAGTCGATCAACAGCGCCCCCCTGAGGCATACCCGACTTTTAACCCTGTTTTAAGGCAGCGAAGGATCTGTATCTTCAGTTTTTGTTATATAAGCTTCAGGAATCTTATTTTGGGATCGTATCCACCATCATGGCTTGTTGATATGGCTTCTTCTAAAGCTTTTACCTTATTAGTTTTGCTTATTTAGGCAAGTTTATATGTTATAAGATGTTTCCTGACAAAAACTGTTTTTTTTTTTTTTTCTTTTGTTTTTTTGTCTCCAGGCGCCACCAGAGTGACGGCCTGCTTGGTGGTCAGCCCCAGCTCAGGGCCAATCTCCGCGGCTCCCAGTCTCCCCAGCGCCAGACTGCCAAATCCAGCCTGGAAGAAGACCTGAAGAAGCTGATCACTCTTGACAGCCCACCACCTACAACAAATGAAGAGAAGGTAGCAGAAAATCAATCTATTTGAATCCCTGTGCTAAACATTTAACTTAATAGTAATGATTTAAAAATTACATTATCTCCTGTTGGTTTGTAACCAACATGGCTGGATTGCATGAATTCAACAGAAATTAAGTTAATGGATAAACAGATTTTATGACTTTAAATGGCATTGAATAAACAAATTGTACATAAAAAAACTAAATGATGAAGTTATTTGGCCTCATTTATCAAAAACGTGTAACTAGGTGCAGGAATGCTCAAGTTGCATTTATGGAATCATGTCTGCGGTGGCCAATCTCGAAATGACCAGTCAGATGTTCACATATTGTACTGAGAAACACGTCACACCTCTATTGATTAATGGCTAGGCCTCGGAAGACAACCGCAGTTCCAGTTTATTCTGCAACACTGTTTTAAGCACAGGAAAAAAATAAATCCTGATTTCAACATATCCTGCCTTCAAATATGTAATGTTTGATAAATTAATGTGTTTTTTTTTTTTTTCTCTACCATTCTCAATTATGTCAAGTCCAGATTAGGAAAGTTTGTAATATTTTCTGCTTAGTCTCTGGTAATATTCACCTTACTTTGATCAATTCATGGCATGTTAATGTAGTCGGCCTCTCTAATCTTTGAAGAAAAATTATTAATGGTAGAGACTCTGTTTGAATTCTCGCTAGAGGTCTTTCTCCTTCACTCTATCTTCCTCCCACTGTCCAAGACATTAATATCTGGTTCATTGAAAGCCTTAAATTATTGCTTGGAGCAAGTGGAACAATAATGAAAGATGTTGACATCTCAAATAAATCTTTTAATGTAAAACTAAATGACTTTAGGTAGTGGGCAGATGGTTTAAATAGTAAACTTGATGCTGATATTAATAATACTAAGCAGTCTGACTCACCTCACACAGTTTTAATCTATATAACAATAGAAAACAGTATTTATTTTAAATATTGGCATTAATTGTATAGAAATGTTACTAAATATATTGGAAAATATCTTCTAAAACGCAGCTGTAATCAGTACCAGTGATGTTATAACTAGACCACATATGTAATTCCTAATGCCATATTTTCTGGTCATTTACCAACATTCTGGAGCGACTGACAATTCTGTTTAACGTTGAAGTCATTTTTCCAGTTCATCACCTCCTGGCACTGATTTTGTGACTCCTGTCACTCTCGATCTGTTTTGGTGTCCGTCTGAAGCCGTTGTTCCCAGGCCCTCCTCCCAGCCGCCGCTCCCTCCAGAGGACGCTGTCAGATGAGAGTATTTACAGCGGACAGAGGGAGTCCACCTCCAGTGGACAGTGTGACACATCCGCTGACCTTCTCTTCACCTGCTCCACCATCCCACGCTCGCCCACCGTCCGGCACGGTCCACGTCGCCGGGCATCGCACAAATCTCTTGGTGATTCTTTTCATTCGACAGCAACACCTGAATGTGTAATTTGTTGTGATGTGGATTTACTGAAGGTACAAACGAGGTTTCTGGGTCAGTTTCTGTCTTCAGTTTGTCACGCAGGAGCAGCCAAGCGAGAAGTCCAGAGGGTTTTAATCTCCCTTTGCTTCACCCCCAGGAGACTTGACCGCCCCAGAGAGCTCAGAGCTGGAGCAGGAGATGAAGAAGCAGCAACTGCAGGATCCTGCTCTGATGCCCCTGCCTGACACCGGAGCAGACGGCCCGCTGGACTGGGCTCACCTGGTGGACGCCGCCAAGGCCTTTGAGGGCAAGTTTGCATCTTCATTATGTTTAAAATTAGATGTGGAATAACTGACTGAAGAACATAGAATAGAAATGTCCTTTAAAGTACAATTTCTATGCAACAGCAGCAAAGTAACAGGCAAAAACAGATAGCACTAAGGTAGAATATAAAAAATAAGAATGGAATAAAAATACTGTACAGAAAGGACAACATTTCAACATAACTGCAATATAGCAATAAAAAATACTCCAGTCCACAGGAACGTGCAACTGAGTTGGTTAATTTAAAAAATAAAACCCAAAAATTAAATCTAAAGCTGATTAAAACAATCTGGAAAAAGTATATAATTAGATTTTTTTTCGAAGTTAATATCTAAATAATTCCTTATCTAAAAGTTATATCAATGTATATACCCATCCTCCTATATAGTTTGTGCAGTTTCCATGTGTTAAGGCTGACAACTGTAAAACTGTGTGCGGTAAAGTGTTTTTTTTTTTTTGTTTTTTTTAAACTGGACTCTGAACCCGTGAAATAACCCAGCTGTTATTTGTGCTTCTGCCAGACGAGGGCACCACTACTTAACTTTTCTTCTGCGTTCACATCTAACAGCACATCGTTTGTGTTTTCCAGAGCAGAGACTGGTTTTCCTAGCAGCCCAGGAGGAGAGCTCTACGGCTGAGAGCACATCAGCTGCCAGCCCCCAGCAGGCCGAGCCTCAGGCGGCTCCACAGAGACAGCCGTCACCCGGGTAAGGGGTCTCAGGTCATGGCAAGACGTCAACGTTTGTTTTATTTCCCTCATTTCCATCTCTGCTGACACCGTGGAAGACCCGGCACACTTCCTTCCAGTCACATACTGTTGCAGCTAATGACATCAATTAGTTTCCTTTTGCTGGCTGACTGCACACTTATCTGTAAAATCAACAGTTAGAGCATCGGGTTATTAATTTCCTGGCTGTCGTGTTTTACAGAGAGATTCCGCCGTGTTTGATGGGTAAGTTGAGCCAGTTAGAGTCCATGGTGAAAGTGCTGCAGGAGGACCTGAAGAAGGTGAGCTACATAACCTAATGGTGTTTCTAGTATTGAAGAAAAGGAACACGAGATGCTCACCTGTATTATTTGTTTAATATTAGGAGAAAGACGCCAAAGCGTCACTGCAAGTCCAGATCCAAAGCCTGCGAGAGGACAACCAGCGTCTCCTGGAGGAATCCTACAGCGCCTCAGCCAAGCTCAAGAAATTCACAGAGTGGGTCTTCAACACCATCGACATGAACTGATGCCCGCAGACGTCAGCTGCTCTCCACTGGGATGTTAACCACTACTGAAGCTGATGTTTGTTTTCTATGTTGGTCTCCTTATCAAACCAGCTCCAGCATTACTTTACATGCCATCCTACTTGGTCTGTAAAAAAACAAAAGCTAATCATGAAAACAGCTAAAGACTCAAAAGGAGGACGGAGAAAACGAACAGTTTGTGTTAGATTTTATCGGCATGCACTCCCCTCCTGGGAGTACATACAATTATGTAATGCTTTGGTGGCATCCTTGCATGTTAGAGAAGGAAATGTTGAAACTAACCTAAAGGGATATAAAGCTTCTGACCCCGTTTACACTGCTGATCAGAAGTTTACATTCCTTCATCAAGAAAATGGAAGTCATGTT
>NW_015113765.1:0-15516 GCF_001443285.1 Poecilia latipinna
TGATGAGATGAAGCTTCATGAAGCCCTGAGGAACTCCATCCAATCACTGGACTCATGAGTCGATGCACCGCGGTGCTTCATCTGCTCCACTGTGACATCAAGTGGACAATATATGTGAAATAGTCAAAACAACATGAAGCCTTACAATAAATAAACAAGTAAAAAATGGTTGTGATTCTGATACATAAATTCTGATTAACCTGGTTGCATAAAAAAAGGCTGGATCAAAAAGAAAACGGGGAAAACAGGAGAGAGGGTTGTGATTGGCTTGTTATTCGCTATGTCACCAGAGACAACGATTTATGATAGAAAACATTAAAACTTTATTGTTCTCGGGTTTAGGTGAGTTCTCCGTTTTATTTGCTTCATAAAATTTATCATGGATTAATCGACACACCACTAATGAAAAGTTTGACCACATTTGTTAAGCAAATCACAAAGTTTGACCTTTGTTATTTGCTTGTCAAACTGGAAAAGTAAACTATAAAAACAATCTTCAAGGTTTTTGGACATTAAACTTTTATCTACATATGAAGCATCACCTCAGTGTAGCGGTGGCTTCTTGATTGGACTTTTATAGAATATTTGGTTTGACAAACAATCGCCACTACGATTTATTTATTACACATTATAAAATTTTACAGCTACTAACAGCTCTATTAATATTTTATGTTGCTTGCTTTACTAATCTTGCACTGCATTGTTCACATTTCTCCAGTTTTCTGAAGTAAGTCTCAGTAGTAAAAGGAGAGGCATAAAAAAGGTCATTTTCTCTCTACATAAATAAGCCATTGTCACAGCGTAATATTCATGTCTGCGTTCTAACATGTTAACAAAATATTTACACGGGAAAAGAACATTTACTAAAATGATCCTCATACAGAAAGCTGCAGACATTAACCTTCGTCCAAACGCTGGTGTTTCCTACCTAATCGGTGTAAGATTATCCGGGGGGTCCGGGAGAAATCCAGCAGTCTGCGCTGATCATCCATCTCCTCCTCTGACTTGACGATTATTCCTTTAAACTCTGAAAGTTGCTTCAGCAGCAGTTAACAGGAGCTTTTTGATAAACTCGTTAAAACTGGACAGAAGATAGTCTTCAGAGAAACACTCAAACATTCAACACAACAGACCACGTGCAGTTCGCTTTGTCTTCTTCTTTCGGGTTTTATGATTGTCGGTTTTCATGTTATTGCTTTACCGCCACCTTGTGGATCCTTCGATCATTACATGTAAAGAGTTCTCATACAGAGCCAGTTCTTTTTGAGAAACGTAAAATCTTTTCATAGTAATAATAGTAGACAGCTGCAGCAGAAAAGAGAAAAATACAACTAAAACAAAAAAAACCCCCACTAAATTATTGACGACAACCATAATTTCTAAAATAAAGATCAATGTATATTAGTAATGTATATTAAATGTAATTATTTTTTTATGTATTCATAAAACTTTTCATTCAGGTATGTTGGGCCAGAATCAAATCTAAAAGTTTCAAAACAACGACCCTTGAAGACTGGAGTTTGACTGTTTTAATGAGTTAATACTCATACATTTTATCAACAGTCTTCAACATGCACAGCAGAAAACTAAAAATGTGTTTTCCACTTAGTTTACTTCTGTCCATTTTGACTCCGTCATGCAGGTCAGCTATAACTGCCGTGGACTTGTCGCCAACACCGACCCTCACTTTGTCACCGTGATCCTGACCAAGCTGCGCTTTGAAGTTTTCCAGCCGGGAGACTATGTAATACGAGAGGGAACGCTGGGTCGGAAAATGTATTTCATCCAGCATGGCACCGTCACGATTATCCCGCGTGGCAGTAAGGAGTTAGTGCTCAGTGATGGAGCCTACTTTGGAGGTAAATACAGCAGAGTATTAAAACTCTATTCAGCTACTTATCAACTCTACGAGAGTCTTCATTATTCAGATTATTGCTGCCCTTCTTCTATAAAATCTCCCACAGAACCCTTGGTTGTAACTGCACTACATTTTCCAACAAATATTTACTATTTATTCTGAATTTCTAATGGTAAATGTAATTTTTCATCATTGGCTTGATGTTATTTTGAAGAGAAAACTAAAAATTATGAAATATTTCACTCTGTAAAAGCAATGAAGATAATGTGCAAGTTGCTTGATTATAATTATACTGTAAATAAATTTTGCAGTGTAGTTTTTCTTTTTACTTGCACTGTGAAAAAAAAGACAAGAAAATCTTACTATGAATTTTTATTGAGAAAACAAGAAAAAAGACAAAACTAATTTACAAATAGCATTTCTGTAAGAAGAAGGGTCTGTCATAGTTATTAAAATAAATAAAAGCCCTCAATGGGAAGCCTCCAGTCCACCATGTTGTTTTTTACTCAGCTCAGCCAGTGCAACCCCAGAGTTCAACAACCAGCAGAGCTTGGACCTGAAGAGCCTCTGCATTAGTCCTGGAGAGCACAGCAGGGGGCTTTATGTGGACGTGTTGTTGAAATCAAGGCCCCAGGCTCACCTGGCTTAACAAGGAAGTGCCTTCAACATTACAGCTAATGCTTTTGCTGTTTAGTTTTAAAATGCACAATAAGAATTAAAGCTTATAAGAAGTCTTTTCTTTTTTACATATTTATTGAAACTGTCACTATGTTGTGACAGTTTGGTATGAGGCAGACAATCTGTCTCATACCGCTCTCAGTTACACTACTGCTTCTTCCTGATAGCAGAGTTTGGCATGAATGCTAAGGCTAGTCAGCATGGCCACCAATGATGAGAGTTATTTTCCTGGAATGGTGGATTGTTTCTCTGACATTAGCACAGACATGATGGGCTGCCTCCTCCTGGCTCTGGTTGATTTTGACTAAAAGTGGTGCATTTCTTCACACAGCAATAATAGCTGAGGGAGAAGGCAGAAGAGCTTGATCTTTTCAGATTATCTGTCTCATATTAAATTGTCACAACATAGTGACCAGCTTGGTATGAGACAGATAATCTGTCTGCTAATCAAATATGCAGAAAAAATATTTGTCGATGGGAGAGAAAAATATTAGTTTGCCTTGCTACCTTTAGTTCCCATGATGTTCAGGATCCAATGATTGTTATTATCCCCACTCTTAGCCACGGCTCTCAGTTGTGTGTGGAGGTTGGTGCTGCTGGATCTAGTTGGTAACACTTGACCAGACACACCAACTCCAGATCCTTTCCCTACAGTGAAATATAACAATTCCTGTTCAAACATAAATATGTTTTCTGTTTAAAACACCTTTTATATGATCCAAATAGATAACATCTAACATTACTGTGTTCCTCTTCAGCTTCTTCAGTGTGATGGGAATTTGTACGACTCCATCTCAGTAGCGATCAAAGCTGCTCTCTTCATCACTAAGTGAGTTTGTTCAGTTCATATTACTCCATTAGCTTTGATCTAAACTGATTTCCTCTATAAACAAACAAACAAAAATAATAAGTTGGAAAATGAGCCATGTTCTGGTTTCCTCACCGACAGAATTCCCAGAGTTCACATCTCATCCGATGAGGAAGGAAGGAAGGAGATCGAGCTCTCTGACGACCCGTACGACTGCATGAGACTCGATGTGGAAAACGTTCCCTGCATAGTGACTTTATGCAAGGTGAGCTCCCAGCTGATGCTTTCAGACAGAAACTAGATTTGACAGGGTTGATTAAGGCTTACTGGGTTTTTGCATGCAGATCGGCCACTTGACACTTTTAATAGACTTTTAATGCAACTTTATTTACCGAATGGTACTTTATGAAACATTCATGAAACACCTTCATGTTTCTGTTATGTCAGTCTTATGCTCACCCCTTCAAATAAAGTGTTTCCTCTTAAAGTTTTAAAGACTTTAGAACATTCCTCTTGGCTTTCTGTATATATATAAATATATTTGTACACTTCTGTTGTCATGGTAGATTTTTTTTTCTGTGTTTGTTATTGAGAAACTAATTCATTAATCATTAAGTTCAAAGTGTAAAACATACACCTTTATAAATACTCATCTATTTAATACTCGTCCAACCTTAATGACTGCTGGAGGGAGATTTGAGTATTTAATCATCACCACCTTGATAAATACAGAAGTTTTGTGTCTACTATAAACAATGATCCATGCAATGAAACTGAACACAAAATACAGGTGCTTTAAAACGAGGATCACATATGTATTTATTGTATGCTTTTAATAAAAGTACTGAATTTTCTTAAATTAGAATAATGCAAGCAACAGGAATGAGGCAGTTTGTCGCAGGTGGAGGGATAAAGCTGAGCTGTAACTCCAGAACAAAAAGTTTAACATAATTAACTGAATCATGCAGGGAATCATGGAGCTTGTTTTAGTTTCTCTTTTGTTTTTCAGTTCCTACTCAGAGCTGCTATTTCCAATAAATGTGGGAGAGGAGAGGGGGGAGCCGCCTGGGTATCCTGAGCATCCAGAGACTTTGGAGACTAAATTAAATAATATCAATATTATTGTTATATAACTCACCTTGATATATGCAACAAGTTATTGCATATATTAGACTACTGCACATTTGAATCTGGAGAAAATTAGTAATATAGCTGAACTCATCCTCCAGATTTACGCTGGTATTTATTTTTACTCAATGGAGATTACAATGTGCATTATATGTGTATTCTGTACAATGACTTAGCTGAATTTTATGCACAATGAGACAGTCCTTGAAAATAGCTTGAAACAGAACCAAAGCTCTAGTTTCACTTTCATTTTGACTCCAGGACTGTTTAAAATCCTCTACAGGATTCTAGCTGTTCATTATTTCACTGCAGCTGGAGTGTCTGCACTGCTCTCTCTGACTGATCATGGACAACCACAGGTTCAGCCCAAACAGGACTTACGGCTATGGTAAGTCACTTTTATCCTTCTTTTGTGTCATTCTGCTTCCAAAGAGTATCACAGTGTGCAGATAAAATAGTTTTATAAAATTCTGTTAATTAAAGCATCACGTATAACCAGCCAATTCCTTATTTTATTTTATTATTAACATCTATCTATCTATCTATCTATCTATCTATCTATCTATCTATCTATCTATCTATCTATCTATCTATCTATCTATCTATCTATCTATCTGATCTTTTCATGAAAGTCTGAAAAACACGTCAGAATTTTGTCCAATGCGACTCAGGCCACTTGGATATCCGATACGTATCGAATTATTTCAAATACGATCTGAATCTGAACTGAACGGCCGCGTTCATTGATCTGAACGTCATTGATACTCGACAAACTCAATATTCTGCGTCCTGATAAGCAGGAAGAAAAACAACTATGGCAGACTATAATAAGGATTAAATTGTTAATGTACTGGCTCTGGACTGACAACAACTTAAAAATCATAAACTATGCTACACCGTTAGCATCCATGTTTACATCCACTGAGCACATCTCCTTTTTTATTGCGGTTGAGCACGCTCTATGTCTGTGACGTTATTGCGCCCTCTAGTGCGCATGCGAAGCACTTTCAGGTAGTTTGACGTTCACACTGGACGTAAAAAAACGTCAGGTCGCATATATTTGGAAGCGTGAACGACCACGCCAAAAAAAAACAAAAAAAAAAAACAGATTTTGATGGTCAGTGTATAGCCTTGTAAACATTTGTTTCCAAGAGACATTTTTGGCCAATATCTTAAAAAAAAAAATAAAATAAAAATAAAAGACGTTTTTGACCAATCTAGAGGGCTCTGGAAGGTAAAAATACTGAATTTCATGACTCTATTATAATTTGCATAATTCTAAGGAATCCACCCTGAAAACAGAAGGGACAGTGGACCAGACAATCCAGGTGTTTTGGAACAGGAATGTATTAAAGTTGAAGGATCGTCTCTCTTCAGGGCTGGACTTTCGCAGACTTTGTAGCCGATACATAATCTTAATGCAAATAGTGAATGTGCTGGATTATAGTATTCACATTAAGCCACAATAACATGACAGCAGTTTTATTGGACCACAACTAAAGTTCCACGACACGATGATTCTAATTCAGATTAAAACTTTCTTCTTTACAGGAACAAACATTACAAACAACACTGAACTGAGGATCGTGATGGTGGGGAAGACTGGGATTGGGAAGAGCGCTTCTGGAAACACCATTCTGGGTCGAGGGTGCTTTCAGTCCAAATGCAGCCCCAAATCCATGACTGTGAACTGCTCCAAATGCTCCAGTAATGTGGACGGACAGCAGGTTACTGTCATTGACACTCCAGGTCTGTTCGACACCAGGTTTGAGGGAGACAAAACCATCAAAGATCTGAGTCAGTGCGTCTGTTACGCCGCTCCTGGACCCCACATCTTCCTGGTGGTCGTTCCAATCGGCAGATTCACAGCAGAAGAATTACAATCAGTGCAAATGATTCAAAAAGTCTTTGGAGAGGCAGCAGACAGATACAGCATGGTTCTGTTTACCCGTGGAGACGACCTTGAAGGCACCATTGAAGATTATTTATCTGACAGCCCAGAGCTGCAGGATCTGGTGTCCAGATGTAACAACCAGTATCATGTCTTCAACAACAAGCTGAAAGATAAGAAACCTCAGGTCACTGAGCTGCTGAGGAAGATCAGAACCATTGTTGACAAGAATGGAGGAAGTCACTACACCAATGAGATGTTCCAAGAGGCTGAGAGGGCAGTTGAGGAGGAGAAACAACGAATCCTGAAGGAGAAAGAAGAGAAAATACGCAAAGAGAAAGAAGAACTGGAGAGAAAAATAAAAGAAAAGTATGAGAAAGAGATGGAGAGAATGTATAAGCAAATCCAGGCTGACAGAGAGAGAGAGAGAAAGGAGAGAGAGGAGGAGAAGAAGAGGGAGAGAGAGGAGATGAATAAGCAGAGGAAGTGGGAGCAGGAGGAGATGAAGGAGGAGAGGAGAAGGGAGAGAGAGGAGATGAATGAGGAGAGGAGGAGGGAGAAGGAGAGGATGCATGAGGAAAGACAGAGGGAGAAAGAGGAGATGTGTGAGCAGAGAAGAAGGGAAATGGAAAGGAGTGAGGCAGAGAGAAAGGAGAGAGAGAAGCAGTTTGAAGCCCTGAAGGAAAAGCAGGAGAAAGAAATTCAACAAGCAAAATCCAGGCTGCAGTCTGAGCATGAATCTAAGGCCAGAGAAGAAGCTGAGCAAAATAATCCTCTCTATCATTTGGCTAAAGCTGGAGAATACCTGGTTAATGCTGGAAAACAGGTTGTTAACATTGGAAAAGATGTTTTTAATGCTGGATGTAGCCTTGTTAAATCTTTTACCAGCTTGTTTTAATAGTAAATGGTGAAAGTTGGAACCTTGCTGCTCATACAAACATGAGGATGAACAAATTTCAACCGCAAGTTCCTTAACAAAAACAAAGTATAAAACATGGAGAACAGAAAACAACAAACTAGATTCTGTTTCTTTCATTGTTAATAAATGAAGCAGATCTCCAGTCAGAGTAAAACTCCTTCACCACATCTTGACATTAAAACTCAGAACCTGGATGTTCTTTACACCTTGTTGGAAAGTTCATGTGAGGTTTTCTAAGAACACAGTTATATTTGATCATCATGGACTCTGCACCTCCTGATAGGCATGAATAATTTGGAGCTTAACTGTCTATAATATGAAGCTGCCAGACTTTAACAATGTTGGAGATCTTGAAGACTGCAGGCTGATCTTAAGGCTGTTTCACATGCAGTCAAAGAAAAAGTTTGAATCCTTGTCAAGTTAGTGTTTGCATATTATTTCAAAGTATTTCACGTATCACTCTTTAAGCTCTTAGAAACTGTCTTTTGGAAAATGTATATTGTTGCTGGAAAGATTAGCATAAATAGAAAATGACAGTAAATGTACTAGATTCAGGATGATTTTTACTTCAATATTCCTGCACTTTTTGCAATAATTCTCACTTTGTGATGATTGTTTGAACTGATTTCTGTCACCCTGATTTGTGTCACCCTGTTCTGAATATGAAATCACAAATAAAGCTTGATGAAAACAATAAATGCTGCTAAATGTATTGTTTTTTTTAAATTAGTTGCTTTACACATAGAAGTGACTGGGGAATGTTGTGGTATTGAATGGATAATAAATTATTTCTGTTCTGTTATAAATCCACACTTAAACTAGAACTGAGATGAAATTCAATTTTAAACAAAACAAAGTGTTTTGTCTTCATTTGCAGAAAACATTTCAGTGTTTTGTAAGGATTTCAGCTAAAGTTGATATAAATTCAGAAATACAAAACTATGAAAGATATTTTTACTCACATCTTAATTTCTTTTGTTTACATGTTTGAAGTCAAACTCGTTTTAATTTCATGCAGAGAGTTCCTGACTAAATAAAAATGAAAAATCTAGAGAAATTGGAAAATGTTATGAATTAATTTTAATTTATCACAGTTTTTGAACTCATAGCTTTGGCATAATTAAAATAAGATCTATAAAATCATTAAGTATTCACTTAAGAGCACCTGTCTGCTAACATGAAGTAGACTAAAACAACAATTACAGAGATAGTCCACAAATGGAGAAAACAAAGAGCGGAGAGGAAGATTCCCAGAAAAGGACACTTAAAATTACTCCATGAGCAAATTTACCTGATAATGGAGCTCATGAATATAATCATGACATATTATTTCAATTACATTTTTACTGCTTTTGTTTGGCGATTTAGACTATAATAAATAGATTAACACAACTTTACATCAGCACTTCTGATTCATTTTCTGTAACTCATTAAACTTACGTCAAGGAGCAATAATTTTGGCACGAATTAACATATGTGGCACTGGAAGTTATCAGTGTTTTGCTTCATATAATGTGAAAAAACATTGTAGTGAAGTTTTTCATGAGATCACAGCTTTTCCGCTCCTGTTTTCAAACTGTCCACTAGAGGGCGGTGTAGCGCTGCCATAAAAGGAAACGGAGCTGAGAAACAGAAAGTTTTCAACAACCAGCACAGCTTGGATCCGAGGAGCGTCTGTATAAAACCTGCTGGGTGATTAATTATGTGCAGAAATGGGAAATAATTAGTTACTTACTCTAGTAACTTTTTAAAATTTATTTATTAATTTTTTTAAGGAAAAGTACTTTTAGGAGTATGTTTTTGTGCTGTACATTTTACTTTTACAAGGTAAGGTAAGGTAACCTTACTTTTAATAGTAATTTTTTAGGTAAAAAGTATACTTTTTACTTTTACTTGAGTAAAAATATGTAGAAATAGCGTTACTCTTACTTGAGTGTAATTTTTACCCAGCTCTGTTTATGTGGACGTATTGGTGAGTTCAAGCCTCCAGGCAGACAGTGGGGGTTTATTGGCTAAATTCACCTCTTTATGTTGTTTGTATTAAGATAATGATGTAATTTTCTAATAAAAAATATATTTGATCACTTGGTTCACTTTTGTGTTTCAGTGTTGTTGAAACAAATCTGACAAATTAATCATGAATTTCAAAGTGTAAAATATAAACCTTAATAATAATTCATCTAGACAATAATTGTAATTTACTGGAATACTTATTTTAACCAAACTGAATTCAATGTGATTGGTGTAAAGTAGAACTAGTTTGATTTTGAAAATGCTTTGAGGGGAGATTTGTGGTGAATTTTTGCTTCATAAACAATCTATTGAAATTAAATTAACAACTTAATATACAACATTGTGTTAAAGCTTAAATCACTGTAAAAAAAGTTCTAGTTAAAGGTCTAATTAAAGCAAATATATATGTGATAGCTACTCGTAAGTAAATAATAATTAAAAATCCTTGAAGCTTTTCCTTATAATTTAATATTGTTTAATGATAGACAAACAGATGTGGATTAAAATAAATCAGTAAATAAACCCACATTGCAATGATGATTGAACAGTGATCACACATTAAAGTCATGAAATTAAACTATTGCAAGAAATAATAGAAAGAATGGACATACAAATATTATTTAGTGTGTTTCCACCCTAATTATGAATTTAACTGAAAGAAATTAATTCATTCTCAGACATCTGGAAATTAGAAAATGATACAAGTAATGATATTCAATGATGCAGTTTTACTCAACATGTAAGCATGTAAACGTCAGCTAATAATTTTTAAAAACAAATTATGAGATACTGAGGTTACAGGTGAATTATATCATTCTACCTGGACTTCTACTTTATTTTTAAAGACAAGAAAGAAAATGAAAAAAAACCCCAATGCAGAACGAGACACACCTGCGGACAATGAAGGGGTAGACAGGGCACCACGGAGAAACACTAAAGACAGAACCTAAAATAAACAGAGAACTCAAATCACAACACGTCATATATAATTTGCCACAAATGTCTCTTCAAAACTACTTTTTAAAATAAACAAGTCCTACTTAACTAATATCTAGAGTTTGTTTCAAATAGGTTGAGTCAGGCACTATGTGATTATTATATTCTCAAATTCAAATCATGTGTCCTGTAGTCATGTCTATAATCCAGTACAGTCCACACTTTATCATGTAATGCCAGTGGAGAAATTATGGTCCATCTGGTCTATGTAAGGAAACCCAGACGACTCTATCAAGTTATTGATTTTTCAGAGGTCCAACATTACGGGGAAACATGACAGTGGAAAAGAACCACTTACCTGGAAGAATCATCTAGCAAAACCAAGATCATGATGCCGAAACATCTGGATTGTCACACTTTTTATACTTTTTTTTCTAAATAATGTTTTTAAAAACATGCGATATTTTCCTTTTAATGTTACAGTTTTAAAATTTTTCATACTTATGTGGCGCTGAAAGTTATCACCTAATGTTTTGTTTCAGGCAACATGCAGAAATATTATTGGAGTAAGGTATTTCATCGGGGATCACAGTTTTTCTGCTGCTGTTTTAGAACTTTCCACAAGAGGGCGGTGTAGCGCTGCTTTACATTTTTAACTGCAGGTTTTCATGTAAAGGGGAACGGAGCTTAGAAACAAAGTCTTGAACAACCAGCACAGCTTGGATCTGAGGAGCATCTGAATAAAACCTGATGGATGATGTATGTGCAGAGATGGGAAATAATTAGTTACAGTTACTTGATTAACTTTTTTGGGGAAAAAAGTACTTTTTGGAGTATTTTTCTGTGCAGTACTTTTTACTTTTACTTGACTAATTTTATTATGAGGTATTGATACTCTTACTTGAGTATAATTGATTCTCTACCCTCTGTGGATAATTTCAGTAAATTAAAAATAAAATCTGTTTTAGTCCAAAAAAAAGAAAAAAAAAATTCACCAGAAACAGACTTTTTTTTTTTCTCAAAAAACATTATTTTGAAGGGAAATTATCTAGATGTTTTTGGTCCACGTAACTTTACATTTTGGTCCATCTGATGATATAATATTTAAATGATGATGTTTTGGCTGCACAGTGGCGCAGTTGGTAGAACCATTGCCTTGCAGCAAGAAGGTTCTGGGTTTGATTCCCGGTCTGGTCTTTCTGCATGGAGTTTGCATGTTCTCCCTGTGGATGCATGGGTTTTCTCCGGGTACTCCAGTTTCCTCCCACAGTCCAAAAACATGACTGTCAGGTTAATTGGTCTGTCTAAATTGCCCCTGAATGAGTGTGTGCATGGTTGTTTGTCCTGTGTCTCTGTGTTGCCCTGCGACAGACTGGTAACCTGTCCAGGCTGAACCCTGCCTCTCACCTGGAACGTTAGCTGGAGAGGCACCAGCACCTCCTGACCCCACTAAGGGACAAGGATGTTCAGGAAATGGATGGATGATTGATGTTTTGATCAGTACTTGAGTAGCCTTTTTACCAAATACTTTTTTACTCTTCAGTATTTTTTAGGTTTTCTACATTCTACATTTACTTGAGTAAAAAAATATGTAGAAGTAATGTTACTCTTACTTGAGCATAAGTTTTACCCAGCTCTGTGGACGTGTTGTTGAGTTCAAGCCTCCAGGCAGTCAGTCGGGGTTTCTTGGCTAAATTCACCTCTTTATATAGTTTGTATTTAGATGTAGATGTAATTTTCTAATAAAAAATATATCTGAACACTTGGTTCACATTTTTGTTTCAGTGTTTCAGAGAAAAATCTACCATTGAATTCAAAGTGTAAAATACAAGCCTTAATAATCATTAATTTGTTGCCTTTCATTGTGTGGAGAATAAACAATGAAATCAGCTTCACACAATGAAACTGACCACACAATCCAAGTGCTTTATTTATAAAACAAAGAACCAAATGTATTATTATTTTTTATACAATTTCTGAGTTTTCTATAATTAGAGTGAATTAGAAAAGTATTGAAAGTTGTAAAAGGCAAAAATGTAATACAATGAACATTAATTAGACAGTTTGTTTCAGGTGGATAGATGAAGCTGAGACTCCAGAACAACATTTTTATCTTAACCGAATCCTGCACCATAGCTTATTTCCAGTTTTGGTTTTCTTTGCATTTGTTCCCTATTTGCTGCCATTTCTTGTAAAATAAAATGAGAAAGGAAAGAGCAAGGGAATATCCAACCTTTATTTAAATCTAGAGAGACTTTGGGGACACAAACTGAAAGTCATACAGCAGAAATGTTGTATATTTTTTGTATAAGTAATTCACCTTTACAGACTCCTATATAGACTATTTTAGATTTTAGATAAAAATTTTATTATATTGTTGCATTTTTAAATTTGGAAAAGAAAAATCAGAAAAGCTGAGCTAACCATCAATCTTTAAGACTTCATACAATTGTGGGTTTTTATCTTCAAACTTATTGCATATCACCTCACAGTTCAAAACAGCTTCTAAAAATGCTTTAGCTGTATTTTATGTGGATCAATTAAAGCAGGAAAGACATTTTTGAAAACCTGGGACAGAATTAACCAATCAAAGCTCCAGTTTCAGTTTCATTTTACCTGCAGGAATGTTTAAAAAGGCCTTCACACAATCCAAACTATGTTCATTACCTGACTGCAGCGGAAGAGTCTACACTGACTGATCATGGCGAACAGCAACTCCAACTACGGTAAGTCAGAATAACTATATATTTAATCTGGCTGATGTAGAAAATATCAACCAACAAAAACACATAAACTTTTCACTTTCAGCCTTCTGCTGTGTTATTGTGGGGTTACAAAATCTACTGATACAATTAAAGATTTTAATTCCTATAAAGGATGTTAAACAAGTGAAGAAGGTGAAGCTCTTCTTCACTGGTGCACATGATTATTTGTCAGGTTGGGTTTTGGGCTGCGTCACGTAGATTATATCAGTAACAAAAAAGGAGCAAATGTCAGACGACATTTGATCTTTATTATTATAAACTTAGTAGCAGCTGTCACACAGAGGACAAATTAAAAAGCAAATAGAAAAGAGAAAATTTTTGATTCCCTGAAACACTCCTAAGGTCTCAACTATATTTTTTCCTCTCATCCAAATACACAGAAGCTGAAAATCTGAGTAGATGATGATTCTAATTCAGATTCAAACTTTCTTCTTTACAGGAACAAACATCATAAACAACGATGAGTTGAGGATCGTGATGGTGGGGAAGACTGGGATTGGGAAGAGCGCCACTGGAAACACCATTCTGGGTCGACCGTGCTTTGAATCCAAATGCAGCGCCAATTCCCTGACTGTTGACTGCTCTAAAGTCTCCAGTAATGTGGATGGACAGCAGGTTGCCGTCATCGATACTCCAGGTCTGTTTGACACCAGATTTGATGAAGATAAAACCAGAAAAGATCTGAGTCAGTGCGTCCGATATGCCGCTCCTGGACCCCACATCTTCCTGGTGGTCGTTGCGGTGAGCAGATTCACAAAGGAAGAAAAACAATCAGTACAACTGATTAAGGAAACATTTGGAGAGGCAGCAAACAAATACAGCATGGTTCTGTTTACCCGTGGAGACGACCTTGATTCCACCATCGAAGAGTATTTGTCTGAAAGTCTAGACCTCCAGGATCTGGTGTCCAGATGCAACGGCCAGTATCATGTCTTCAACAATAAGCTGAAAGATAAGAAACCTCAGGTCACTGAGCTGCTGGAGAAGATCAGAACCATTGTTGACAGGAATGGAGGAAGTCATTACACCAATGAGATGTTCCAAGAGGCTGAGAGGGCGATCGAAGAGGAGAAACAACGCATCCTGAAGGAGAAAGAAGAAGAAATACGGAAAGAGCGAGAAGAATTGGAGAGAAAAATACAAGAAAAGTATGAGAAAGAGATGAAGAAAATTAATGAGCAAATCCAGGTTGAGAGAGAAAAAGAGAAGAAGGAGAGAGAGGAAGAGAGGAAGAGAGAGAAGGAGGAGATGAATGAGGAGAGAAAGAGAGAAATGGAAAGGAGAGAGGTAGAGAGAAAAGAGAGAGAGAAGGAGTTTGAAACCATGAAAAAACAACTGAAGGAGCAGCAGGAGAGAGAAATTCAAGCTGAAAAATCCAGGCTGCAGTCCATGCATGTGTCCAGGGCCAGAGGTCAAGCTGAAAGACGTGGTGGTGGCGGCGGATGTGTAATGCTGTGAGGTTAAATGTTGTTAGACATTAAAACAGAACTAATAAGCTTTTTTTCTCTTTATTTTTGCTGTTGTTTTGAAAAATGAAGTAGAACTCCTGGTAGAATGATGTAATTCACCTGACAATTTGTTTTAGGAAAGTATCTGCTGATATTTAAATGCCTGCATGTTCAGTAAAGCTGTTTGAATAATTCTCATTTCCAGATATGTGTGAATGTTTTAATTCTCTCAGTAAATAAATCCATAATTATGTTCTTACCGAAAATATGCTTCTAAAAGTCAATCCTTTCAATTCATTATTTACTGTAATAGTTTAATTTTATGATTTTAATTTGTGATCACAGTTTAAACCTCATTGCCATTGAGCTTATTTATTGATTTATTTTAGTCCAGATTTGTTGTGACATCCTGAGCTGAGTTTAATACGACACTTAAACCTTTGTCTAATCATTAAATACTGTTACATTATAAGAAAATACTTTATCATTATAAACTTAGTAGCAGCTGTGAAGTCATATTTGCTTTTATTAGACCTCCTAATGTAACCCTCACAAGCTTTTTAGTGACAGGGCTTTAACCCAAAGCTGTATATTAAGTTGTTGTTCATTTAATTATATTAGACTGATTATTTATTAAAGTGGAAATTCTCCACAAACATAAACTCAAAGCACTTTTCAAAATAAAACAAATACCACTTTACCCCAGTCATTTTAAATATGTATTTCTCACTGCATTGAACCCCATTGTAACCTCCTGGTTGTTCCACCAAATATTGATTTCTGAACTCTTCTGAAATCAGGAAGAGTCAGAAAGCTCTGCATCTTTTTTGTTATTTTGACCATTTTGCATTTTCTGCAGATAAAAACTAAATTTTTCCTTGGAATTTCAGAAACATGTTATCAGAAATTCATAGAATAGAAGAACAATGTTCATTTTACTCAAACATGTACCTATAAAAAGGGAAATCAGAGAAACTGATAAGTTTAAGTGGTCTCTTCAATTTTTCCAGAGCTGTACAATATGTGTGTGTATTTATTAACCCCTATAACCCGAGGACCCACCGGTGGGTCC
>NW_015113765.1:18062-21250 GCF_001443285.1 Poecilia latipinna
ACATAAGTTGGATTGTAACTTCTGCCTGGTTAGAAATACTTTAAAGTAGCTTGAACATAATCTAGATTTAACAAAGGCTTTATTTGGAAAGACAACATTAATTTAAGCAGTGACGTCGCTGTCTGTGTGGATTTTAACAGCTGGGAACCCACAATAAAGTGCCTTACAGACTTTGTATAAACAAATATGCGGCAACAGTATTATGATATGGGACTACCGCAGTTTGGTAAGGGGTGGCTGTAAAGTCTGTGTGTTCAAATCCATCTTCTCGCCATAAGTAAATGTGACATTTAAAAGTGTTTTGACTGATTTGTATGACTAGAAAAGTGCCATTAAGATTCAGTTTATTTACCTCGTTCAAAAGCAAAGTTGGACCACAAATGTTAAGCTTTCTTTATGATAGGACGATCATTTTTAAACTGACTAAACTTTTTTTTTTTTACAAAATTCTAATACAAAAGATGGATCTTTTATATTTAGGAAGCCTTCTCGTACAACATCTTGAAAAAACAACTGCAAATATTGACTGAAATATGTAAGCTTAAGCAAACAATGGTTTTAGAAAAAAAAGGATAGTGTTTGTGCATGTACTCCTCTACATTTGATCATTAGCAAACATTGCACAGAGGCATTTTAGCTGTTTTTCTTTAAGCAGGGAAATATAGCACGTTTTATATGGGGTTCCATTTGTATCAAAAATAAGTAGAAGTCATATGTGTAGATGTGTCGTTGCTATGTGTTGTTGGTCTATGTCGTTGGTCTATGTTGTACCCCATAGAGAACACATATGCAGCGAACGCCTATGCAACATAGACAGATGCAGCGAACGCATATGCAACATAGATATATGCAACATCTACATATAAAACATAGACATATGCAACATCTACATATTCAGCAAACACATATGCAGCGAACGCATATGCAACATCTACATATGCATCATCTACATACAACATAGACCAACGACATAGACCAACAACACATAGCAACGACATATCTACACATATGACGCAACGACACATCTACACATATGACTACTTATTTTTGATACAAATGGAACCCCACAGAATTCAAATAAGCTGTGTGCAGCTCATTTCACTTGTGCCTTCTGCGAATGAACAACGGTTTTTCGATTTGCTACGAGCGGAGCTAACTCTTGCAAAAATTAGCTCAACTGCAATGGCGCGGAGGAAGATGTCCGATGTGGAGGCGCTGGAAGAAATATTTCGGAACGATGTTGAGCTGGAAGACCCTTCTGATAGCTGGTGGGATTCGGACGAGGAGGAAGAGGAAGAGCCGGACACAGCTGACAGACTTGATCTTGGTGATGTGTAAGATTCCCCCCGCAATTTCACACAAAATATTTGATGTTTTGGTTCTATTTATTTATTTATTTATTTATTTATTTATTTATTTATTTATTTATTTATTTATTTATTTAATTTCATTTCTGTGATTATATGCTTGTAATAACGGCAGGAAGTAAAACCATGTGGTTATTTGTTTATTTATGTTTTACTAAAATATGTTTTATTTTACTAGTAAGGATTTCATGTTTACTTTGGTTCATTACTTTGTAATAAACCTCTAATTCTTCAAATACTTTATTTTTATTTATAGTCAAGTGGAAGCCGAACCATCAAGCTCAGATGGAGCTGAACCTCCCCCCACCTCTCATGATTCTTCATCTTCTTTGAGGTAAGATGTCCATTATGCCAAAAAAATTGTTACAAAATAAGAAATGTGTTGTCACAGTGCAACATTGGTGTCTTTGCTTTATTTCATAAGACTGTGTGATGCAGCTTCATTTTCAGTATGTCATTTTTTGTCAAATTTAGTCTTCAATATATTTCATTCTGTTTCCACAGTGGAGATCGTGCAGGAGAGGCTGATGAAGACTATGTTCCACCAGTTCCTTTGAGGTCTTCAGGGCGTGGAAGAGCTCCAGCCCCAAAAAGAACAACAACCACACACAAAAAGGCAAGGAAACAACAGAAAGTCAGCTCCTCAGCGCACCAACAACAAGACGAGGATTGTTGGCACACTAGAGAGGAACTTGATACGGAGCCCGGATGTCCATTATTTACTCCAAAGAAAGACCCAGGACCTCAGACTGACTCTACAAAAAGTTGGTCACCCCTGAGTCTGTTCAAGCTTTTCTTTAGTGCCTACACCATTCGGGAAATAATCAAAAACACAAATGAAAATGCACAGCGTTTACTTGCAGCTGGAAAAAAATTCAAATGGTCACCTTTGACAGTGGACGATTTTTACAAATTTTTAGCCATAATTATATTCAGCGGACTGGTACAAGTACCTTCAAAGCCAGACTTCTGGCGAACAAAATGGTCATATAATTTTCCATTTCCACGTAGCTGCATGACCCGTGACAGATTTGAGTCCATCCTTTGGTCCCTTCACCTGTCCAACATCAAAAAAGATGAAGAAAATGACCAAAAAAAGGGAACTCCTCAGTATGATCGGCTATTCAATCTGAAACCACTTTATGACGACATCAGAGTTGCCTGCAAGACTCATTTTCAACCAATGCGAGAAATATGCATTGATGAACGGATGGTGGCCAGTAAAGCACGAATTGACTTCAAGCAATTTATGAGGGACAAGCCTACCAGGTTTGGGTATAAACTGTTTGTTTTGGCTGATTCCAGGACTGGGTATACTTGGAATTTTTTCATTTACCAGGGGAAGTCTGCTGTTGTTCGGGAAGAAGGTCTCAGCACCACATCAGTAATGGACCTCATGGAGTTTGGACTTTTAGGAAAGGGCTACCATTTATATCTGGACAATTTCTACAGTAGTCCTTACCTATTTCAAAAACTGGCTTCAAACAGCACTGCTGCATGTGGCACCATCCGGCAAAATCGTGTGGGATTCCCCAAAACAACACTGAACAACCTTCCAAGATCTGCACAGAGGGGAGAGATGCGGTGGATCAGAAAAGACGGACTCCTATTTATCAAGTGGAAGGACACCAAGGAGGTGACGGTCTGCAGCACCTTCCACAAAGCTTTCAGTGGAGCAACTTTAAAGAGGAGAGTCAAAGAGGCAGGGCACTGGGTAGTGAAAGATGTTCCCGTTCCTGACTCTGTGAAAGACTACAATAAATTCATGGGATGAGTTGATCTGTCTGATGCCCTGATCCAATACTACTCAGTCAGAAACAA
>NW_015113765.1:25409-36814 GCF_001443285.1 Poecilia latipinna
AATATGATTCATCTGATTGAGTCCAAATTTGGTATACTATTACACAACATTTAGATTTAAAAGTCTGTACTACTTTTTTGTGCTATAAATGATATTTTGGTAGTGTTTTGCAATGTTTATTTCAAAGAAAATTTTGGCGAGGTTCAAAAAATGCAAAATATTTTGTATTTTATCCCTAATATTTCAGGCAGGGTCAAAGTTACAATGGTGCTGACACCAGAAAACCATTCTATGACATCTTACCTTTACAGAGGTACCAAAAGTTTCTTCTTAAATCTAATAGCTGTGAGGCTATAAGTGATTTACTTTTGTGTGTTTTTGTCAGGCAGAAATTTATTTATACCCCCTGAGGGTGTAAGAGGTTTTAACCGCACCAGGACTCTAATGGCATCCTGGGGTGTATTTCCCTTTCTCCACTTTCTCTGCCTTTCTTGATCTGAAAATTCACCCCTCCGCTGAGCTGATGGTGACCTGGTCTGCGAGCTGCGGCCGTGGCAGTGGCAGACAGCATGTTGCTAAATGGGAGGGAAGTCATATGTTAGCAGTTTGAACCTACAGCCTCAATTAGAGGCAGCTGTTGGTGTGCTATCGCACCACATCGGAGACGAGGTGGGGTGGTGGGGGGAGTGAATTTATGGTCTGCGTCTCTGTGGCGACCGCTGTTTGATGTGCAGATAATTAGGAAGTGAATGACTTCCTGTGGGTTGCTGCTGGAAGGGGCAGCTCCATACAATAATAATAAAAAAAACAGAAAGAAACAGAGAACAAGAAGATAAAACAGCTGAGAATTAGGAGGCATATCATTGTATCGGGGTCAGGTGGTGTGGTACTAGAAGCCGGAGGTCGTCCGCTTTTTATGGGTAGTGCACCCATTAACTTCATGTGTCTTCATGTGCCAGGAAAAAGGTCCACTTCCTCACTAGAAAGAGAACTGACCACTAGCTTTGCACATGTCCAAACAATCCATAACCAAAGATTAAGCTGTTTTTTTTTCTCTTAAAGTGCTCTCAGAAGTTATGCCACCATAACTTCAGTTTTTTGGGGAATAGAAGCTTTTCATTGCCCCTGTTGTCAAACCATGAACTAACAGTTATAGACCAGATTTCAGATTTGGCTTCACAAGCCACAGGTTCATGGTTCTGATGACTTCTTTTTTACCTGTAATAAGTGGAATAAATATCTGAAAACTGCCGTCTTTTGCACAAGTCATGACTGTCTGCTTTAAAACTTTTTCTATTAAAAATTTAAGTGGGAGAAAAGGCAGATCAGTTTCTGTAACGAAGGAAATCATATTTCAAGTTAATTCGAAAACCTGTCTCTTTTTGTCATGTTTTCAGAAAGTTTACAAACTTTGCAAGACAAGTTAACAATCTGAAGAAACAGAGCAAATCAAAGGACAACCTTACGCTTCTACAGAGTAGTAAAAGATTTCAGCCTGTCTGTCCGAGTTTGTCACTTCAAACATCAATCTACTTTCAAATTTACCAGGAAGAACTTTCTGTTGAGGCAACCGTCCAAAGTTTCTTAAGAGCCTCAGTATTAACTTAAATACCACTTGCTTGTTCCATAGCAACCCTTTATTTCTTCGCTTGCCTCACCACCAACATGAATGCCATTTCAACTTTAACCTCCTAAGGCAGAGGTCACAGTGTCCGTTCGGGGTGCTCTCAATATTCCTTAGGGGGATCATAATCAGCAAATCCATTCTAGGAGGGGGGGAAAAAAACCCATTTACAATAAAAAGGAATAGTAATTGATTCAAAAAGTTCCTCACAGTCATGAGTTAAGTCGGTCAATAAAACTCTCCTGCAGAGTCTGATGGCCACTGTAGGAGCAACAAAAGAGCCAGATTGTGATGGTCAGCATCCTTTGTTTCTCTCCAGCTTTTGTCGTCAACGAAACACAATAGGAAGGAATGCTTGGCTCTCTGCTTGAGTGATAAACCTAATCAAGATGATAACAAGGTTCTTTAAAGTCTTTAACTATTCTCCGTAGTATCAGATTAGCCTGTTACAATCAGACCCCCTGTAGACACCCAGTCATGTGCAAAGGAACTCAAACTTTGAAAAAACAATGACACACATATGCATACATACCAAACATTCTTTACATTTGCTATTAATAAGCAAACGAAACGTATCTGAGTCAATAACAAGGACAATAATATGTTTGCATATTACCTTGAATATCTTCTTAACCACGAGTTTTGACAATCATTTTAAAGCAAATACAGTTAATAAACGTGTGATCACTTCTCAAATTGTTTCCACATTTTATCATGCTACATATACAAATTATGCTTATTTCCTTGGGATTTTATGTGACATGCTAACATCAAGTAGTACATAATTGTGAAACTAAAGTAAGATTACACGTTTTAAAGAAAGTCTGCACAGTTTTATATGTAACATCCCTAATTAAAAGTTACCAAGAGTAATACTTGGAGTTTCCCGATATGTACTTTGAGCTCAACATAAATCATCTGTTATGGGAAGGTCTCAAATATACAAACGGTGGAAAAGGTCAGACTATAGAACAATGTTCCAAGGCGTGAATGTCTCAACTTGATGTTCAATCCATCATCTCAAAAATCCTTAATGGGACAGTTTCATCTCGTCGCAATCCACGTGAAATAAGTTTAGATTTCTTTGTTGACCGTACTTTGTAATCATCTAAAATGGGCAGCATCTACAATACTCCTCAAGAGTTTTGCAAGTGTGTATTAAGTGTTGTAGTTCTGCATAGGAGTCTACATTAAAATGAACAATTCTCACCACTGTCCCTGTTCAATGTGTGAATTAAATTTTCTTGTTAATTCCAGATCTTTACAACAAATTGCACTCATACAACACAAACACACACATGCACACACACGTACAAAAGATACACACATTTATCACAGTCAAAACATACCAACCAAGGACCCTTGCAGTTCTGCTATGCTCACAGGAATGCAGGGAAATGGGGGAAAAAATTCTTCTTTGATAAGAAGCTCATGGGGGTTAAAGGGCTGAGAGTGAGTCTTCCTATCTTGTTATGTTTTACATTTGTTTTAGTCTGCAAGAACATGTGATGTGATTAAGCTGGTATCTGGTTTCCCATTACAGCATGTTCTTTGGTGCCATGGGAACAGGGTGCCTGCCAGTTGCTGATGGAAAAGAAATCCTGCGATTGAAGATGTGGTGGGGTACCGACTTTGAATGAGAGGTGGGAATTTTCCATCTTTTCTTTTTCTCCTGAACATTAGAAAAAAAAAAAAAAAGCCACTGGCCTCACCCCCCTCGTTGCAGGGATGCCGCTTGTCTGTGCTGAGGGTCCCTGACAAAAAGAATTGTGCAAACGAGCCCTTAAAATCCCTAAATGGTTGTGGTCTGCTCACAAAGGGGGCCAAAGAATGCATTGCCGGACAAAGGCCGGCCCCGGCCCCAGCACTCTGGCCTGAAGTGATGAATCCGAACGGACGCATGAACGTGGGCTGAATCTGAGGCCATGGAGGCACCACCTCGCCCCCCACTGGGCCCAGCAAAAGGAACGGACTTCAGGGATACAACGTATACTGAGGGGGCCTCAAAACAATCAAGACTTACTAACTACCCTTAACATCCATAGGCCTTGATTGATATGGGAAACACATGCTTGCTTCTCTGTACAGCACCCTCCATCACTTTTTATCATCCTCAGTGCCTAAAACTATCCCCCCTTTCAAAGCACACTTTACAAATCATATGAAGGCAGCCATTATGTACTGATTTTATGAACAAAACAGGTTTATATTAGCAGATAAGTCTTGCTTTATGAGTGTCCAACATGCTCCATAGGGTCAAAGGCTGTAACGAATGGCAAAGAAATGTGAAAGAATAATCAGGAAATCAAAGCACTGTGAAAAATGTATAGTAAGTCTTTCACCAAAGAGTACTGTCCCTCAACAGTACAAAATACAAAGAAAACTAGGTGATTTGCATAGTTTAGAGGTGTAGAAAATGGCTTGACAAGCCAGATTAAAGCGCTTTGAGGAATATTTGCACTGTGAAGGGCAATAAAAACACTTCTTATTTTGAAACCTGGAGTCCACTCTTCCTCTTGGTCAGTCCACTCTTTTTTTTTCTTTCTCCACTTTTATGTTGCCATTTTGGCAACCGACCATTTGCTACCCATGTACTTAGGCAATTGTAAATGAGTTTATTTTTCTCTATAGTACTTCAATTATAAAGATAAGTAATCTAAAAATGTTCCAAGCTAATGCTTGATTTCAGTTAAGAGCACAATATTTCCTGAAAACTTTGCACTACATCTTTTTTTGTTGATTATGGTTCTCATTTCACTTGAATCAGTTTCTAAACGACCTCCTGTTTGAACTAATGAAAATTGGTTTAGACAGATGCAAAAAATAAAAAAATAAAAAACACTTTTGGCAAGTTTGATCTAATGCATGGTTCGCACAAAACTGAACAGGTCCCTTCTTTGCAGCTGAAATTGTTCTTAAGCAAAACGTGTGCAAATGTGAATGTCTGTAAGAGTGGATGTGTGATTAAGTAAGTACCCTCTGTGCTGATGCTTTTTTTCTTAACCTAAACCAACTTCCCAGCAATTTGAGCTGAACTTCACTGAATGCATCAGACAACAGACGTAAGCCTTGTCAACAAGCCTTGGCTCCTACAACAGCTGCGCTGCTGAAGATGAGGTGAGACAGACATAACAATATCATATTAGGGCTATGTTAGAGACACTCAAATCCTTGTGATTTGTCATTTTTCTGGTTTTAGACCAATCACGTTGAAGAACTAAATATTTACTCATATTTCTCTTATTGCTATGTACCACAACTGGGATGTAGCAATTATTTTTTTTTACTTCCCTGTCACTAATCATAATTTTATAGCCAGTTTAGCTACAAGTATCTCGCATAAAACTGAAACACATTCAATCTAATTGGGTTCCTTTCTGCATCAAACCAGTTTCTCCCTTATTAATGCTCTATTTGCAAGGAACAATCTCACTAAAGATCTGCAGCTTATTTCTCAGAAATAAATAGCAGTAAACAACTTTACAGTGCGCAATTAGTGTTCATATGTAGGAGGACAAAGAGTACTGGATTGGAATGATATTTTTGAAACAGTATGTGCTGCTACATTGCCAAACGATTCATGTTTGGGTGTAAAAAAAGAACATGTGATTTTATTACAGGACCTTCAAGCAATTTGTGGGGTGTTTATGCGTCAGCTGAAGAGGGCTGTAGGTCAGTGTTCCCTTACTGGAAAATGAAAACAAGGCAGTGCTACTTTATTTGGCCACAAAAATAGATAAATCTGGCCTTTATTAAAAACAAATAAGTTGAAAGAGGAACGTTGTTACTGCCTTACAGTCATAAGAACTCCTGCTTCCCAATACCCATGTAGGACACAATACTTGGACAAATTAAGGTCTTCTTGTCAGAGGAGACCAAATTTGAACTTTCTGGTCTACATGCAAAATGTTGGCAGACAACTAACACTGCACACACCCTGAGTGAAACATAGCGGGGTGAAATCACATTGTGGGCACGATTTAATTTAGCTGGGAAGGGCTAGCTGGCTAGAGTCAAATGGAAAAATGAATTGAGCGAAATACAGAGCAATATGGGAAGAAAGCCTGATTCAGAGCCCACAACATTTGGCTGGAAAATCACCTGCTATAAGGTGAAAGGCCGTGACATGTGCATCTTTGACCTGACAGAAAAGCACATCCTCCTATTCATACTATTTTTTAACACGTTGTGTTTTTACAATGATTTCTGTGGGGGCAACAAATCCCTGATTTATACAATGCCTATTCAGAACAAGATAAGAAGAAAAAAAAATCGAACTAAATTACCCCCTCACTGTTAATTTAAAATTTGATTTGCCTTGTTTTTTCTTCTTCTCAATGTCTGTCCTAGTATTCCTTTCATCCGTGGCGTGACTGGCGCCACCCTCTGACTGAGACCATTACCGTTTCTTCACCATGCATTGTAGTGTTTTCGCAAAATTCTGTTTTACACGGTGAACATCTGCAGAGACCTCTAGTGGACCCTAGTGGACAGATACGGATGACAAAAATTACTTTCACACAAGTTTCGCTTTCAGGCGGACGGCAGAGTGAACTAAGGTATAAATTGGGCATAGAAATACAAGAAAGGCTACAATGGAATGGTCCATATCTAAGCATTTTCATGTGTCAGAATGGTAAAGTCAAAGCCAAAACTAATGAAGACTTGAAAACTGGCGTTCACAGATTATTCCTATCTAATTTTACTGATGGGGCCTTATTTTGTTACAAAAATAGAAAAAGTTGGTTCTCCGGACTTGAAAAGCTGCTGGAGACTTACACCACAAGACCTACACCTGTTCCTGCAGTGAAGGTTGGTTTAATTAACAATATACAGGGGAACATGTTTGTAAGATTTTTATTGTAAACAAAAACTGAAAAGAAAAAAAAAAAAATTTCATAGGTTCCACTTCACAATCCTAAAACAATACATCCAATACAATAAGGTAACAAAATATAAAAGTTGAAGGAGTGCGCATATTTTCAGAAGGTACAACAAATAAGTGAAACTTCCAACAAAGCTTTGTTACAGATACAGTGATAAGATAAGGCAAGAAAGATTGAAAATACCAATTAACATTTTCTTTGTCTGTTGTAAACTGTAGTAATTTCTTGCTTTGTTTATCTTCCATGCTTCTTTTTATTTTTCATCATTGCAGATAGCTGAATTGTGCCTTGGACGCCACAGAGAAGGATGTTAAAGTTACAGAAACACATGTGTCAAACAACCAAGTGACAGTCTTCTAGTTAATTTGGAACCACCAATTATCCCTGCTTGCATGTCTTTTTGGAATGTAGAAACCACAGTACTCAGGAAAAGAAAAGTACGCAAGCATGTGGAGAGCACGTAGTTTTCCACGCAGAAAAGCTTCAGTAGTTGAGATTGGAGCTGGAGGTCTTGTCCCATCACAGAATTGTCCATTCCAAATATTACAGAAATGTTGATATAAGTCTAGCAGTTACAATTTGTCTTCAGTAGGATCACATGTTAAATACTGTTATCTGAAGAGGATCCTCCTTTTGCGTATTCAGTGAAACCCTTAGGCCTATATTACTCACACCAGTGGTATTTACAAAGTCCTGACTTCATATCCTGCCTGAGTTTTTTTGTCTTACTTGACTTGGGGCCCAGATTTTCTCAGCACATGCATCCTAAACTAAAGAAATCCCTTTAACATACCTCTTAAGAGGCTTATTGATTACATAACGTGAAGAGTTGTTGCCGCAGATTTGAGCAGGCTCAGCACAAAAACGCAGGACATAAAACTGAAATATAATCTCGCCATGTTTAATTTTTAATTCGATACAAAGCCCATTCATTCACAAAACAAGGAACAAAGACAGTTAAACCGTGTCCTGTTAATGGTTAATAGCTCACTTGCCACTTTGCTTTCACTTCTTGAGGAGGAACACACATGTTCACACACAAAACACCGCCTAGCTCTTGTTTTATTGCTTTCGAGTGGGTGGCGTTAGCGATACCTCTCTGATTCATACCGCCGTTTGAAGTGGGATCATTTTTCCAGCTGCATACATGCTATTCACCCAGGTATCCACCCACAGATAAAGTAATTTTGCTTGCTTCCCACCTTGCAGTTTTACTGGAAACTCACTTTGATATATGTCGTAAATGGCACGGGTTCAACATTTTGTCGCTAGCATCAAATAAAATATGTAACACCAAAGGTATGACGAGCGCAGGCTAGCAGATAACAAACCATGGAAAACAAAAGAGAAGGGTCTTAAGAAAGTATATATTTAATTAAGGCTAGATATCAATTTGATGGATCACTATGAATGTACCATTGTGGGGAAGCATTTGTTCTTGGCACTCTACCAGACCTATCATGCAGGTAGTTCTCATAAATGGCACCTGTTGTCCAAACCTCACCCATTTTCTAAGCTGATTCTCGTAAAAAGCTTGACTGTGGAGACGTTGGTTATGGCGGCCCACATCTATAGTCAGTTACATCTGAAAAGGTTTTATTTCCATCCGCTGAAGCCTCCTTATCCAAAAAAGGCTCCACAATAGCCTACAATGGTATTTGTGAAAGCTAAAACTACGTGGCAATATTGACTGGAAATAGATTTTTTTTTCTTTTGTATAAATTGACATCAGGTTCTCTTATGTATATCAAATGTATGTATTATTTAAAATGTGCAGCAACAACAGCACATTGCCTTGGATATGCATATTTATAGTTTTCTATTTTTTTTTCCATAGCATCTTCTTAATGATCACAGTGGTTGAAACCCTTCTAATGTTGGAACATGATCAGGTAATGATTGACTCAATTGGTCAGAAAAATTGTCAACTTCTCTGCCACATGAGCCACTTGCAGAGTGTGGCAGAATGAAGAGTGTGCACCTTGGCAGCACTATGCCTTGCTTTGCTTGTTTCCTAATGTCATCTAATTTGGGAGACATTTGAGAAATCTTGTAGAAATATCACATGCAGCTGTGCATATGGCACCTCTAAGCTGTTATACAAAGTCAGAAGCTTTTTCAACATATAACAAAACCCCCCAATGCCATGGCAGCGGGTGGCTAGTTTGAGATTGCTTTAACTATGCAAAATCTTCAGAAACAAAGGAAGACAATGCCTCTGCATTACTTGAGGAAATCCCTGTTTCTCCATATGGCATCGAAACACAATGAAGATAATAGTGTGATTAGGGCATTCCAAACAATTTGATGGCACTGTTAATGAAGCTGGTTACATCCCATTTTCTTTCACTGTGTTTAGCTCATTTACAAAATGCAGGAATTCCACCGACAAGCACAGGAGGCTTCTTAAAAGAGGAACTAAAGCTACAAGCTATGAATGTTAGCCACACAGGCCAACAAAAAGTGGAACAAAAGGTACATAACACCCCTCTTCATTCCTTTAACACAAGTCATGCCAAAAAACTGTGTAGTGCAATAAATTAATGTCCGATTAAAAATGGCTATCTCCCCTGCCAAATTGTCATGGAGTGGCACCATTGACGGAGGCTGCAAAACCAAGCACATCACCAATCACCCACTCGCTAAGAACTGAAGACAACATTCTTGAGTAGATCCTTCTTTCACGGGCTTGATTAGGGCTGAGACCAAAGTTCTAGGGTATGTAAAGCGGGCTGCACAGGACGTTACAAAGGAGCAACGAAGGAAGGGCCACCCTGACAGCTTTGGTGGAGCAGTTTTTTGAGGGGGTACAGGGGTACCAGAGGGATGGAAGACAGAAACCGGGAGGTGGTGGTGGTGGGGAGGGGGGGTGTTCGCCTCTTCAAAGCCTTTCCGCTGGTTCTGTGGAACTGTGGATGCTGAATGTAGGTGGGGGGGGAGGAAGGGGGAGGCAAATGAGAGAAAGAGAGCATTAGGAAGCCCTCTCTTTGTCGCTGGGATCGGTGGGGGGGGGGGGGTGGGTGGTTAGACACTGAACGCCTCAGGAAGATTAACCGCCAGACCCGGTCGGAAGCTGAAGAGTAGGTGGGTGTGTTGCAGCGAAACATAAAGGAAGCCCGCTTTGTTTCTGTTGTATGATTGGATGCTAAAGAGGAGAGATGGAATGTAAGAAGTAGAGATTGATTGATTGGTACAGTGGACAGCAATGAAGAGAGGGAGTGGGGACGTCAGCGCTAAGCCTCAAGTTGCTCCCTGATTCTAATGTGGTGAGAGAAGAGGATAAGAGCCAGTGACTTGAAAAAGAAATATGGAGAAAATAAGCCACAAAGGAGATGAATGGTGGGAGTGTACAAGATTGAAAACTGACAAAACTTAAAAAAAAAAAAAAAGGATCATTGAAGAATGTTATGGTGGAGAGGATGAAACTGGAAAGGAAACTTTTATGCTGGAGGTGGTGGGCTTTCCTCAGTATGGATTAACGGAGCTCTGCTGTGAGGAGAGGCAGGACGGGGTTAGAATGAAGGGAGGCAGGATGGGATGAAAGTTAGGGTGGGGTGGGGAGGGTGAGAATAAAGAATTGCCATTCGCTTCACTCACTTCACTACGCAGGAACAAAGCATGATGGGAGGTACTTGACACAACACTCTTCCAGGCCATGTACTTGTACGCATGTGTGCGTGCGTATGCGTGCGTGTGTGTGTGTGTGTGCGTGTGTGTGTGTGTGTAGTTTAGCTTCTCAAGAGGTACTGTAGCTTAAATGTGAAATTGTATCTAAAATCCTATCTGGAATACACAATATCTGAAAGTAAACATCCATCTATTCCAAAGCTCTTTCATGAGTCTCGACTACTGTTTTATTTATAGTGAAATATGAGTACAGTTTATTTAACTTGTTGCTAAACACTTGAGGAAACTAAATCAAACAGACAGAAACCTTTGTAAAATTTCAGAGAAAGATCTTTGAAACTGAAAGCATAACAAAAAACCGAGCGCTACGCGGTAAAATTGTCAACTTTACAAACATGTAAATTGTTGCAGTTTCACTCATACTGAACTCCACTGCATTATTTTAACGTTTATCAAATCCTGTCTCTGTTTTGGACCGTTCACATAAAGCTATATTTATTGTAGTGTCTCTAATTGTTTTTTTATTTTATGTATTTTTCTACATGCAGGTAGAAAAATGTACCTGCAACGTGAGGACTGACGTCACAGTCGTTTTGAGGATGTTGTTTTTGGATGTTGCCAGACCAGTAGCTAACTTTTGGGTTGCTAACTGTGGTCAGCGACACAATCCTACGGCATTTCCTTTACATGCGATGCATTTAAACATGGAAAGAACATACTAACAAACAGAGAATGTACAGTTGTGATTTGTGGGATTTTGAATGATGAGACTGTAAACCTCAAACATGCAATCAACTTGTCCATTTCAGTGAGGGCTTTTTTTTTAATTTTTTTATGAGCATTCCCCAAGCTAAATTAGAACTCAGAAATCTCCAACTTTATGTCAAATATGTTGACATCATAGGTCATTTTTTTAGATTCTTCCCATCTCAAACATCAGAAATGTAAACTTTTAAGATTATGACAAATGGCGCAATGGAGGCACTGTGGTAGGAGTTTGTCTAGAAATCGGTGGGTCACAGGTTTCAGCCCCCTTTCCATCTGCCGTTGTGTCCTTGGGCAAGACACTTCACCCGCCTTGCCTGATGGTGGTGGTCAGAGAGCCCAGTGGGGCATGGCAGCAATCAGGCTGCCCCAGGGCAGCTGTGGCCACTATCCAGTATCTTGCCATCATCAGCGTTTTACAGTGTGGCTGGTTTTTAATAGGTGAATGACTGAATGTAGTGTGAAGCGCTTTGGATCCCATAGATTGGATAAAGTGCTACACACGTACACACTGTTTTACAATTTAAAAAAAAATTATTATTATTATTATTATTATTATTATT
>NW_015113765.1:40923-66927 GCF_001443285.1 Poecilia latipinna
TTTTTTTTTTTTTTTCTGTCCTGATTTTTTTTTTCTCACTTGTTTTGGTCCTCTGTAAAGTCACTGGTCTTCCTCTTTCTAAAGCACCTACAGCCCCCAGCTTGCTCCCATTGGCTCCTCTTTGCTTTCCCACTCTGAGTGCTCATGGCTCCTGAAGTGATGCTCTTTGTGTGGGGTTCAGGGGTTGTGCCTATTAGCGTGAAGAAAGCCCTGCTGAGCCTTATCCCGACCCGGACGAGAACGCAGGGCTCTTTACCCCAACCTCAGTCCGGCCAGCCCCCTTCCTCGAACAGGACACTTTCATCCTTTTGTCAGGAGGTCAATGAGCAGACCCCCGAAGGGGAAGGAGGGCCCCCACCAATAATGATATGCATGACAGTCATTGTATGACCCCTATGGGGGGGTCATGGTTGGTTGATGTAGGTGGGACATGGCATGGAGGGCGGGCGGGCTGCTAACTATGGATGGTTATGAATTTCCACAGCATCATCTCATATTTCTACCATGATCAAGTATGAGAAACGCAGGAGGCAACAGAGGAAGCAACATTCTTGGGCCAAAAGCCGTTGTTGTGTAATTCTGTTCATTTAACATAGAGAAAAGAAGAGTAAGGTTTTATTAAAATATTTTAAAAAGGAATATTACATTATAGTAGCATAAAAAGGGAAGCGTCCACCTAACCTGAACAATTTATTTTTAAAATAATTGTATTTTTTTTCAAACCTTAAACACTGTTAGGTTTCCTAGCTCTAGAATACATTAATATGTTGCATTTATATGAAAGATGAAGAAGCCAAATTCTCTCAGGTTGGAAAAGGCACAAAACAGTTCTTGGTGTCTGTTACTGGATTTGAGACAAACCATTTGAACTTCTGAGAATCCACATGAAAAAATAAGATTTTCAAACAATTTTTTTGGTTAAAAAGGTAAGAGATTTTTTTTATTGTTTACAACATTGGTTTTCTTTCTCTGCATGTGGGTGAGAAGTGTAAATACAGAGGAGAAAACGCTTATTTTCCAAACCATTTCTGTTAAATGTGGACAGGATCTAAAGAACCTGATACTGAGCTACAGTGTCAAGTATAAAGGAGATGACTCTGTGCACTGCTAATAAAATCTTTTCTGTTCACGTATTAAACTGA
Source organism: Poecilia latipinna (assembly GCF_001443285.1). NCBI lineage: Eukaryota > Metazoa > Chordata > Actinopteri > Cyprinodontiformes > Poeciliidae > Poecilia > Poecilia latipinna. The sequence goes on from NW_015113765.1 coordinate 42,066, forward strand.
CTTGAGCTTTGCCCAAAGAATCAACAGAGATTGTATTTGCAATCTGAAAGGAGTGTGTTTGTGTTTGTCTGATTATTGTGAACTCGTGTAATGTTTGAGCAGCTGCTTCAGAACGGTTCTCGATTTTGTGGCTCCTAGATCGCTTCCTACTCTGCTTGAACTAGATGTGCCATTTCAATTGATGCAGAACAAGCCTTAAATTAAAGCGATTTCAAGGCTGTTTTGTAATATGATCAATTTCGCATCCACATCTGAAACTGTTCAACGTGGATCCTACAGAGGTGCAAAAGTAATGCAGAGAGCCTTTGCACTGCACATCAAGTGAATAGTACAACACACCTACAGATTCTTTACACGTTACCTGCTCAAACTAAGTAGCGCAAATCCAGTTTAAAAACTTATGTAAACGTAATAGTGTTGTAAAGAATTATTAGATAGTTTTTTTGTTTTGTTTTGTTGTTGGTCAGTTCCCATAATGTAATTATAACATCTGTCATTAAAAATTACAGCTTATATGCTTTAGCTAAAGCATATAATGATTATTTGAGGAGATTTCAGCAAAGAAAATTTGAACAATCATTTCACAAATCTGTGTATTTATAAATTAGTTTAACTGGTGTGTTTTTTTTATGACATCTCAGGCTGATTATGTTAAGATTATCACCAAAAGAGCAAACATATAAACACCCTGGGTTTCATAGATGATACTTTTATAAACTAGTGCAACCTTTACACTACAGCACCTAAAGATGCTTTTCCTGAAACTGTGCAACTGTGTTAATTAGGTGAGAATGACAAGATGGGACAACTTGTTCTTCCCCTGCCAGTAAAATTATTTTTCTTACGCCTTTTGGATGAGTGACAGAGGGACCACACTGTCAACTCTGTCTGTTCTCTTGCTGCGTGTCACCTTCTCAAGACAGATCCAAGACCGGTGTCTGCATGCGTGTGTGCGTGTGTGTGTGAGTGTGTGTGAGAGCGAGAGAAAGAGAGAGAGATGAGGATGAAGAGTATTACCCAGTTCCCCGCTGATAAAGCTGCGAGCGTGAGCTGCCAGAGGAGAGGGGGTAATTATGGGACCTGTTGTGTTGAAGGAAAGCCAGGCCACCGAGGAGGGATTAAGGCCGTCAATCTTCTGTTTCCCTTCACTTTGGTCCTGCCTTCACCCTGCTAATTTTCAGCGTTCCTCTGAGCTGCTCCATTGACTCGGATGCAAGATTAGTAATTTCAGCACATTATGAACTGAAGACGTTGGCTGAAAATACATATGGATGTGGTGGACAAAGACAAAGCCGATGGGTAGAAGATGTTGTAAACTGTTCCTAAAATCCTGAACAAAACCACCTCAAAAAAAAAAAAAAAAATGCCAATTGCTTTAGGAATTTTAATTTGTAAGGAAGGAAGATTATGTTCCATTTTCAGCTATGTTATACCTTTCGTTTTGGTTACACACAAAAACCTTTTACAAATTAAAAATCAGAAGAAAGCTTATGTGTATTTGAATTCACTCCTACTAGGTCAACTGAACCACGTTTTTCTGTCTATTAGGACAGTTTCTACCAGTGTTACCCATCTAAAGCCTGAAATATCTTCCCATTCTTCTGTGTAAAACATGGATTTCAGTCAGACTAGTTGGAAAACATAGACAGACATTTAAAATCTTACCAATGGTCCTCAATTGTATTAATTGCTGGACTTTGTTTGAGCCCCTTTAGCGCACGGATTTGCTTTCAGTATTGGTCTGTACATTTCTTGCTTAACTAAACATACCCCACAGGTATGTGAAAGCCCTACACCAACCATACACACAAATGCCATTGTGCAGAGAAAAGGGAGTTCTTTGACAGCTCCATTACAAACCCCACACTAGCCAATTATCTGTTTTAGGGTGATTGTCTGCCCTCCTCTACCATCAGACCGCCTTTGATCCCACTCATCCCTCCCTGTGTCACTCTAGATCTGTGCACAGGTATAATATTTCCACCTGGGAGCATGAACACTCCTTTTTAAAGTTCCACTTGAATCATCCTTGCTGCCTTTGGAGGCATGGAACAAACTACTTCCTCCTTCTTTTTAGCTCCTGATGAATCACGGATCATTTCTCCCCTCATCATCTTATCCTCTCTTTCTTTTTATCTTCCCTATACCCCGCTGCCTGGGCCACTGAAAATTGGGCGTCTTTGAATTATGCTGATTGCAAGTGGCAGATGGCAATTAAATAAGATGAGGAAGTAAATGCAGAGGGGAAAAAGGGAAAAAGCCCGACCCAAAAAAAAAAAAGTCTCAAAAGCAGCAAGAGGTGGACAAAGGAGAAGAGACATGGGGGGTGGGGGAGGAGAGTTAGAAACGTAAAGTAGAAGAGTAAGAAAAGGGACAACAGAGGTCCCTGCTGGTGGTTTGTTTGATCAGACTGGTAGTCATCCCAGGCTCTTTGTATGGTTCAATCATCAGAGTTGATTCATCCAAATGGATACCAGAACACAGTAGTTCATCGTACAGTAACCATCTTCTATCCCTCGACATCGTCCTAATACAAACCAGACTCCGGTAATCGTTCACACATTACTTTTCACTGCATATGCGCTTGTCAGCTTGTCCTCAGTGTCTAATTCTGTTCTGATGAGGGCGTCATAAAAGCGGCCGAAAAAGGGCAAATTGTCTGAAATTACCGACTGAATAAACTTGTAGAGCAATCTGCGTCTCTTTATGTCATAATATTATCAGAAAGCTCCCAATGGAGGAAACTTTTCCAGGAGCCAGAGTGGTTTTCTGGGGCTATTCGCTTATTCATGTTATTTCCACTGATGGAGACAGAGTCCGTTCAGATTGCTTTGTGCAGAAATCTACCTCAGAAAGCGAGATACAAAAATTATATAAACACCTCACGTATGCACACAGTTGTTTGTCAGATTAAAAGTACATTTGAGAATAACCTGTAAGCATTTTCATCAGGTTCATTTTCATCAGGTTCATTAAAGCTTTAACAGCTTTAATAAATGACAAGGCGAATCAGGCCTTACTAACCCTATTTTAGACAAATTATGCTGAGCTAAGTTCACAGCTCAAGTTAGAGATGTGAAGTTTAAAATATTTCAGGCTGTGACATCTGTTGAGGTGCTAATTCCTCTGGACCTGGAGTCAAGATGTACAAAACCCAAAATAGAAGTTTATGTTTCAGTATTTACATTAATTAGGGGATTTAGTTGTTTTAAAAGTTTTCAATTGGTCTGTAATAAATTCCACACAGTTCAACGAATATTTTGTGTAAGGTCAAATTAGATTTTAAAAAATTTAAATGTTTTATTTTTTTGGCCAACCTCTCTCTCTCTCTCTCTCTGTTAAATAAAACTGAAAATTGTGTGTGATCTTTCTACATGGTGACACACCACATTACTGTGTCACCTCACACTAGCAACAAGTTTTTAAAGTTTTAAAATCATACAGAAAACAAATCTATAAAACAGTTAAGCGGACATGTTCATTTTCTGTTATTCTCAGCAGTGGTACCATTCCTGTAACGTGCAAAACACGAGCTATGCCTATCTCCAGAAATCACAGGACAAGACAGGAAAAACAAGCACACACATACTCAACTAGGAACGTTTTGAGAGACAGTCGTGTTGTTTGACTCGAGATCAGTGGACTTAATTAATATAAAAAGCCTGATTTTGTGCACCACAGTGGGCATCCATGCAACCGGCTGCTAAAGGCAGATGTAAAGATTTCTGTATATTAAATTTAAGGGTAACATTTGTTTCGGGGTGCGTGTTCAAGTCAGTCAGAGGCTAAATCCGTGGAGAATGGCGTTTCTTGCTGCTCTGCTTTTTGTGTATGTGCGGTACAATTGTGCGAATGTGTCCGTTGATCATCAAAGGGCAGCTGTGAAGACACTGGAGCGGCAGGGATGTGAGCATCCCCACCGAGGTGTAGCGACACAACCAGAAAGCATCAAGCACACAACACTTCTTTTTCTTTTTTTTTTTTTTTTTTTTTAAGACAGTGAAAGAACATCATGCCACTTCTGTTCGCCTGTAACCCGGGCAACTCTGGCACCGAAAGGCACCGTGTCCCAACCCGGTGCCCGTCTTCCTAACTGACTCTGCTCATCACCCCACCCGCAGGATCTTTTCGGCTCTATCCAGCATCATGTCAACTTCGCCACCTCTTTTTACCCGGCTTCCCAGCAGGCTCTTGACTCAAACTGGCGCAAAACCGATGCCAAAGAGAGGGGCAGATCCAACCCGACGTGGGGTTTGCCTGTGTGAGGTACATCTCAATCAGCAGGGGCACAGACCAGAGGAGCCCCCTCTTTCCATCCCTTCACCACCTCTTATTGGCACAGCACACTGTCCTCCACCCTCCTTCCACCCCTTTCAGCTGCCCCCACTGTCCTCACATGAATGCAGGGAATCGCACTCGGCTCTCCCCAAAACGAGGAGTGACGAAACAATGCCAGGCTGAATAAACACTTTGATAAGTAGACAGAGGGTGAGGAGGACAGACGACAGAGGGAACGGCAGGGCTTAACAGGGACACTGATGGCTTTATACAACAGAGTGGAAAAAAGTGTCCCTTCCCTCGCACACTTCTCTCTGTGTCTGTCACCCCGCCTGGCTGCGTCTGCCCCTGCTGCCCATGGCAGAAGCAGAAAAAGTTAAGACCGCAGAGAAACTCGCAGAACAGGAGGCCAGAGACGGGAGGGTGAAAGCAGAAAGGATGAGACCAGACAAGGCAGGACATTATCACAGCAGGGGGCGAGGAGGAGAGTAAAGAGGATGATGCTCAGGAGTCGCATTCCCCTGTCCATCTCTTGCTATAATTATTTTATTCCACTCTGCTTAAACCTCTTGTCCTCATTTTCCTTTTGAGAGTTCTTGTAATACTCTTAAATGAAAGTTTAAGCTTCAAAACCAAACCAGAAAGACGAGCAATATTTGACTGGTTAGTTGTAAGTGAGAAAAGACTGATGCATCTCGAGTTTATGTAAACTAATTGTTTTTTTTTGTTTTTTTTTTTTAATGACAGGAGGGATTTATAATGCAATGCGACATACCTTAATGAACTTTAAAAGCAAGCCCTAGGCACACAAGCAAAAACTTATTGTGTACCTCCTTCAATCTATTCAATCTAAATAACATATAGAGGGTCATATATATACTGTACATACACTATTACAGTTTCAAAAATGTCCTTCTTTTCACACACTTTTTCTAGCCATTATCAAGGTTATCTGTACCACCAAAGGCCAAACAGACCCTCTTCATGATCTGCAGAGCTTAACAGCTGGTACAGTATTCATGGGTTTAAAAGCTTAATCTTGATTCCTTTAAATATTATCGTTGTTGTGTGACTTAGTCTTTCGTTCTTCTCGAACCGATTTATAATTCTCCAGAAGGTGTATTTCCCATACGGTCAGTTGCAAATTTCAGTCAAACTTAAATGTGTCGCTTTAGAGGCAGGCGCCGATTTCTTGGTCAGAGACATCCCTGTCCATCTCACTTTTAATAAAGCTCAATTCACTGTGGACATTGACACTGGTGTTCCTGCAGTTTCCAGTTTGTGATGGTGGGTTTGTGGGTTGTTCAAGAACAACTTTATCAATTTATTTCCATGTAAGCAGGGCTATTTGCACCAGATGTTTAAAACAATTATTATTATTATTATTATTTTTTAAATGTGTTCGAGATGTAGTTTGTTTAGGAAAATCTAACCATATATTCAAGCCTGTAAGTACATTTTTGAACCTGTGTGAGAAAAATCTACAATAAATTATTGTTACTTATAGAGATCATGGAAGCTGTAAATTGCATAATTAGCATCAATACATCATCAGATATTCAGATTTTTCTGATATGCAAGCTTCTTTTGTTGTACATTTTGTTGTTATCTGAGATAAATCTGGAATACAATATACCATCATCAATATGGAGGATTATAATACACACAATGTTTTAAATTTGGCATATATCAAACAAAAGAGTAGAGGTTGGTGTGTGAAACTAAGCACCCTTTTTTTTCTAAATAACTTTTTTAAAGTTAATAATACCTGGTTTGTTCAAAAACACTTAATGGCTCTTGCAACAGCTGTCATACATGATTGCTTCAGGGAAAGAGAAGTTGCTCAGCGGTTCAGTTAGTCTTAAATAACTTGTCGGCAGATGAAACATGTTAATCATTACCATACTTCTCCAATCACAGACTCTTCCCTGTTCGTTTCATTCCTGGTAGCTTTTTACAGGCAACAAGCAAGTAAGGCACACAAAATATAAGACATGCAGAAGAATATATATATGTCAATTGATTAAAATATCACAATCAATTGTATGCTGTCCATAGTTAACTGGCAACTCATAGTAAATTGATTGCATATTTTTATAAATGTTTCTATGTATACTTGTCTTATTCAGATGTACTTTTATCACAACTGCAACGGTACCAAATATGACAAATATTATGAAGTCTGTTCTACAGTAAAGTCCATAAAGGCGCCACGTTCTCTAAAATAACTGCCTTGGAAATATAGCCGGATGAATATACCTCCACACAAAAAACTGTGTTTTACCTTTTCTGGAAGAAAATTACCAAAGGCAACAGATTTTAAGTGGTATTACAAAGTATAAAGCACAAAATGTAACAACGGGGAGCATAATACAGAACTAGGAGTCGTAGTGTCTAACATATCTAAGCTATGAGACTGTATGTCTGGAGTGACACAGAAGGAAATGTATGAATGCAGAATTTGCTCACAGTCAATATGGATGTGTGCCTCTGAAAACCCCTGCTTGGATGTTCAATGTACATAAGAACAATAAAAGTTGACAGCAAAGTGAAATAATATAAAATTAGGTTTGACTTTTAAGTATTTGTACAAAGCTATTACTTGATTCTAATGAATAGTTGATATGATCTGGTTTGATTGTATCAATAATTCTAGAACTCAGCATAAAGGGAAAATTTTTAAATGATTTTCAGGATTCTTGATATTAGATGTGCAGGGAACAACTGTGTTTCCCCTCCTGTCTACTGTTTACATCTCCTCTCATCCTTCACACACGCAGAGTCGCCTGTAGCCCTTCATGCATCCTCAGCTGCCACGAGGTGTTTCAGACCGACCCACTTTTTTCCTTTAAGTCCAAACAAGCCTGATGTCTGACTTGCAGTGTGAAAGCTCCAATTGTGTGTCAGCAAAAACTAAATCAATAGCACTTATGGAAAAAGAAAAAAAAAACAGCCAGTGGCTCTACAACTGAAATCATTTAGTAAATGTGTGATAAAACGGCAACAAATGAAAACAGAAAGACCGAGAAATGTAACCTTGTGCTGAATTTCTATTGTTTGTGTTTTTTTGTGCAGACAAGGCCATATATCCAGAAGACAGCTCTGTGATTAATTACATTTTCCTATGTGCATTGTGTCCATAAACCAGTGCTCGTGAGCCCCGTCCTGTCCTCTGCTCCCCCCTTGGGTGACGGGTGTCATTGCTGTCACTGTCACAGCTGACCCACTCAGCAGCGGCACAGACTGAGTGCCGCCTGTTCAATGCAGACATGTCAGCAGATTTTCAGAGCCCCAGTGGTCCCGTGAAAATGTGAATGTGAGTGTGTGTGTTTGTGTTTGCCCTTGCCTACCTCTGTGCTTTCTCTCAGCAATGCATGGAAAATGAAAAGCGCTGCGTCGGGACATTCTGTGGCCCAGAGTTTCCATGTGTGGATGAGGGGGGGTTTAACATGCATCAGTAGCTTCTCACTCCAATGCCGGATCTCTGCTCAGAAGACATTTAAAAGTTGAAATATTTGTCATGTGCCTCTGGTTGTTGATCTTGTCATGTACCGGAATTAAACAAGTGGCAATTACTCTCGGAGTCATCAGTGTGCAAAAAGCACTTGTAATGCAACACTTAGCGAGAAATGTGTGAATTTTCTTCTGGATTTTTTTTTTTTTTTTTTCCTTCCCGTTTTCAGAATGTATTTTTTTTACAACCATGTTTTGGAAACTGGGAGCAACCATTTTTCAGAGAGTGTAGCAGAAAACTTTCCACTTTGTACCAATAAATCTCAAACATAACGTTTTTCTAAGTAGGGACCTACTCCGACTTTGTCTTACACTTGACCTGTTGTATTGGTCAGTATTGCTCTGCTTTACCCATTTTACAGGCAGTTTTAATGTGTGTTTGGGGTTATACTGTAAGATCACTCAATTGTGTTCAAGTTTTAGCTGTCTGACCTAAATGTCACCAATAGGTGGGATTATGGTTAGGAATACTGTTTTCAAAAAAGGTGAAGAACAATATAAGCCTAATATTGAAGTTGCAACTATCTGAACAATCGAGGGACAAGGAAGGTGACCAAGAACCCAATGGTCACTCTTTCAGAGCTCAACTCTGAAGCAATCCACCAACGAGGCCTGCATGGTAGAGTGGTCAGATGGAAGCCACTTTCTTGGTTTTCTTCTTTTTTTTTTTTTTTTTTAATTTGCAAAACTGACAAAAAAAAGTATGTTATCACAATGGGATGTTTGTGTGTAGACATTTGAGGAAAGAGAGTAATTAAGTACAATTTAGAACGAAGTTGTGACACAGCAAATATGGAAAAAGTAAAGCACTGTGAATACTTCCCAGGTGCACTGCATATAGGAGGATCTATAGGTATGTGTCTCTTTTGCATGTGACAGCTTAAGGCTAAAATAAACTGTAATGCAAATATGCCTTACATGCTTTCCTCTTTTTACCTGTTATGACATCCGTACATTAACAGTTTTGTTTGTTTTTTTGTTTTTTTCCATGTTGGCAATCCCATTTGTTCCTTTTCCTTTTTTCAAAAATGTGGAAAATCTGTTTACCTAACAACGCACGCTTGCTGACATGGAATCAATAAATTGAATGCAATGAAATAAAATTGCAGAAATTGAGTTGTCACCAGCCTTGTGCAACTGTTTTATATAATTCACTCAAAAACTAATGAGCCCAGTTTCACACAGTGCCTAAATTCCCTAGCCGCTTTCTTGCGATGCAGTCTGTTAACAGCCCCTTGGGCAATGTGTGTCCGTGTGTGCTCACACACTCTGTGTGTTACGGCGCATTCTGTTCACTTGTAGTACTGGGCTCCTGCCGGAGGAACGAGGCTTGGCGTTTGCAGCAACGCTTCGCAGCCAAACACAGAAAATGTTCTGCCAGCTTTATCTAATGTCTTTTCAAACACTTTACATTCCATCTTAACTTGCACAACAACTTCTGCTCGAAACACTCTTTCTCCTTCTTGTATCTCACCCCTGCTGCTCTGCAAGTTGTTCACAAAACCTCTATTGTTCCTCTAGGGGTTTTTGCTTATGCATAAAAATTTTTACAGCGTACCTTTGTGATGCACACGTATCCTCAGGGTAAAGCAACTGACGTGAGTAGGCCTTTCTGGGAGGGAGTAAAAATGTTTCGTACAGTACATTGTCTTCCAAAAGTATAAACTCCCTTTAAAATTCAATGTACTTTATTTGGATTTCATGCAATAAAGTAGCACAAAGTAGCACATAAGTGCTAAGTAGAAAGAAAAGGATGTGGTGTATATTTCTCAGCCCCACTTGAACTTGATACCAATAAGTAAAAAACAATGCAACTGGCTGATTTGAGTAGTCATGTAAATTAGTAAACAGGGTTGATTTGTATTGAATCTGTTCAAAGATAACTATCACTAGTACACTTCACAAAGCTGGCAATTGTTGGAAAACAGCAACACAAATGCTATTATTGGAAAAAAAAAAAAAAAAGTTAATGTTGCTGTCTGCCTCAGGCCACGAGATGCAGGAAATGTGGATGATGCTCTGCTCAGATGACCTCAACATTTTGGGTCATACATAAAATGGTCAGTGTGGTGGAGAACACATCACACTTAACAACCACTGTGAAGCATGTTGGTGATAGTATTATGCTGTGAAGATGCTGATTTTCAGCAGAGACAGGGAAGCAGTCAGAGAAATATGCAAAAATACATGCATTCTTCATGGACACCCATACAAGTAGAATGAAACTATGTTTACGAAATAAATTAGAAAAAATAAGGAGATGCCAACTCTGTCTGCATCTTCAAACAACCTGTTGGGTTCTGGTCTGCCTCCATTAAGATTCTGTCGACGACCTCTTCCAGATGGAAAAAAAAACCTCAGTAAAGAAATAGGAGCAGTTTAAATTCATATCTACAGTATACATGCATCCCACTGATAACTATTTTTTCTCCTTACGTCGTCTTTTCACACTGCCTGTTAAACCCCAATGCCAGAGACACATCATTCTTATCGGAGATCAGACTTCCGTGCAGCCAAGTGTGACGCCTGGAAGTTAGAAAACCCAGGTTCACTGAGGCCGTGGGGAAAGTTTGTGAACATCCGTCAGCACCCGCAGGACAGCAGTTTATGAATTTGAACCAATCAGATAAGAAAGGATTATGACACTGATGTTTCTCTGGCTGTTTGGATAAAGCCTTAAAGTTTTGTTGAAAACAAAAAAATATATATACATCACGTCTTGTTCAAACAGAAACATAGCTGCAGCAACAGAAAAGTGTGTTCATCCACAGTGCACAGGTGCTGCCACTTGTCTCTTATCTCTGAACAAACAACAAAAAAAAAAAGACAGTAGGAATGCAAAACGGACGATGCAACTTTGCTCAACTCCACCACTCCCTTCTCTTGGGTCATTGTGCTTGCAAGGCATCAATCATGTTCATGTCACCTCGGTCACATTTTACAGCCTTTATGACAATGGAGTTGAGACACAACATGGTAATCAGCAAGTCTGAGTGGCGAATGTAACATGGTTTTAACACGAGAGGCTGACTTTAGTGGCCCTTTGCCTGATTTATACCTGACTGCAGGTTAATGGGGTCTTTGTGTCTAATCCCCTCTCATTTCCCACACATAAGACCTTGTCCTTTTCTACATTTCAGTCTTCCGTCTCCATTTCCTACATTTTTTTTTTTGGTGTTCACCTCTAAGTCTCTCAGTCCATCTGTCATCTTCCTCCTGAAGAACGCAAATGTGGCTACCGTCCCCATTGAACGAGTCTGTCTCATCATCACTGCTTTTTTTTTTTTCTCACACACGCCCACATACCATCCTCAGAAATGGCAAGCTCCAGCCCATCCAGCCTGTTGCATTCTCTCCCCTCACTTGCACTGAGCGATCAGTCATATTATTTGATGGGTTTTTTATCTCAGGGTCTGTCTTTTCGGGTCACGGGGCAGGAATCCTTACGCCAGCTGATAGGGGCCGCTCTCAAAACTCGACATGATTTATGATCAATTTTTCATCCTCGCAAAGCAAATGTCAAACATGTTCTAGCTTCCAATCTTAAGGCAGCAAATATTGTACATGAAAAAGTGTGTTTATTTTTTTGGGGGGGAAAGAGCCTGAAAGCCCAGCATTCTCAGTTTACTCAGGAAGAAAGTGAGTCAGCTAAAGCTGTAATCTAACAATACATGCTATGGATCTCCACAGAGTCTTCAGAGAGCTCAATATATCTCAGGTAAAGGTAATGGAAGAAGACTGATTATGTTCCCAATGAATCACTACTACTACTACTACTGTTTTGTTCAATTATCCTGCTGACAGACCCAGAAAGGACCTATTTTCAGCTTTTTGTCACATTTGTATTTAAAAATTTCCTGGTAGCTCCCCTGGTCATTGGAAGAGAAATAGGCCCACAGCATCACACATCCTCCTCCATACTTACCAAGGGGTACGAGTTGTCTCTCTTTTTTCTTTTGCATATTGAATCTTTGTTTCATGCCAGACACAAATAAAGGCAGAAAACTTGGATGTGTATAACATCTAATGGTAGTTATGGGGACTTGGTGACCCCAAAATACCAAAATCTCAGCCAGTCTCATGGCCAAAACAAACAGGCTTTACATCCCTAGGAAACAGAAAGTGATCACCTGCTAATTGGAATCTACCGATCAACCTAAAAGTCAAGCAGAAACTAAAATAAAACACTTCACGCAGTTATTTAAAAGAGTTTTTTTGAACTGCATACAACTGATATTTTTGATGCATCTTACCTTACTCACTCAATAAATGTTGGATTTTTAGTTTTATTTATTTTAAGGCTTTTAACACATCCTTTCCGGAGGTGTCGACACCTGTCTCCTGCATTTACCCGAACTCACTTAAAATACAATGTACCATTTATCACCCCTGTGTCAGGTAATGAGGTGCAACATATTGTTCTGTTACCGAGGGCCTTAAGAAGCCCTCTCACGTTGCAGCTCCCAGGTATCTCCCAAGGAGCATCTCCTTTTCAAGTAGAGTAACATGAAGACAGTTCCGGCGAGCCAAAACATCCACATTTCTGCCGCTGTGGCAGGTGAGACGCTGTTTGGGAATGCAACCCGCGATGCTGGTCCATTCAGCTCCTGCAGACTGTGGTAGCACGGATGTGATTGATTAATGCCCTGAGCGCGAACAGAGCAGCCTTGATTTACATTGCAGCGTAAGTACCGTGGCTCCTGCCTGCGTCTGTGCCAGCACACATCCATCAGAGAGCCAGATCCAGTTCTCCAGCCAACCCTTATGGATTTTACCAGCTTTTTAACAACCTGGACACCGCTCCTCCCAACTGTTATCGCTGGATTCCTGTGGGCCGCTGTTTTCTTCCACTCGGTTAGCTTTTGTAATGTGAAAACTGAAGCTGGTGTGTTTTTCTGTCACACAGCATCTCTTGTGATCCTTATGCGACGTACTCTACAGTATACATGTGGGTGTTTTGCAGCAGATGCTTCGCTCTTCGAAAAGAATGTGAATGATGTGGAGACACAGCTCACCGTGCTGCTGGAGCTCCGAGCTCTTCCGCAGTTAAAATCACACCACGCCTATTTTTGGCCAAAACCTGAATGACAGCATGACCTTAGACTCTGACCTTTGCACAGGCTGACCTTCGCAGCCTGTTAATGGAAACAGGAAGGTATTAGGGGTGTGGAAAAGAGGGGAGGAGCTAGGCGGGTGCAGCAGGTCAAGCCCAAAATGATGCACTCTGATGCATTGGACGCAGGAGATGAAGGGTGCCTTGTTACCCCCTCCGACAATAAGGCCTCAGTTATTGGTCTATAATTTAGCTAATTGATCAGCGTGGTAATTGTTACCATAATGAGCTGGTGTGGAGAGCCGCCTGTTTGTCGGCGTGTTTGCGTTTGTATTTTTGTGCTTGAGTGACTGTGTGAAACATCACAGGTGTGTCTTTTGCAATTTTTTCAAAGCAGGCATGTGGACGCGCAGCTTTGTTATGCTTGCAGCGCATGTTCATGAAAACATGTGTTGACCATATTCCTCCGTTTGAACGAAACAAACTAAATGTCATCATGGCTGCTATTAAATCGATCGAACAGACATGTGGAAATATAACTGGAAATATAGTGGATTCGCTATTACAAGGTGACAAATTATTTCTCTATTATTTAATGTTTAGTGACAATGATTTTAATGTCTGTAACAGCGTTGAAATTATTGTCTTTGTTTTTTTTTTTTATGAAATTGACCTTTACCATCAAGGTAATTGATAAAAATGCCAAAGGAATAATTGAAGTATGCTCAAATGTTACATTTGATACCTTCTCAGAGCGTCCTACTTATTTGCCACAGTTATCCTAAAATGGCGCGTCATTGCCTCGTTGTAGAAACTGCATTTTGACAAATTTTCCACCATTTTTATAAGCTAAACCTATGATTTACTCTTATATTACCATAGATATATATCTATCCTTAAAGAAAAGGGGTTGGTAATGTTTTTTCTTCAATAACTGAAGTAAATGGCAAGTATTTATTTATTTATTTATTTATTTATTTATTTTTTACAAAGCTCTTATTGGTTCCTCATGGTCTTACCTCGTTTTTAAAGTTTTACATCATTCAAAGAGATGCATTTTGGGAACTTGGTAAATTTATACTTAGAAGTACAACGATCTGAAACCATTTATTTACTTAACTAAATGTATCTCGGGGGGAAAAGAAAAAAAAAATTAGGTCTGAGATTATTAATCCAATATTTTATTACACAGTAATAGTTACACAATGAATAACATCCAAAGTGTAACCACTTTGTATTTTTGGGGTGGAAAAGCATTTTCTTCACCTTAATTATGATGCATTCTGCATTTGGACCTACATGTCAATTTTAGCATCAATAGATTTTGCTGTATGCAGTTGTTTTATATTTTATTTTGACACTGTTATTACCTTTACTCTTTTGCTGCTTCGTGGAGCTGTTTTCACACAGTTAATAGCGTCGCTCATATTATTCCCTCCCTGGGTGTCCAAAGTAGGAATGATGATCCAGGTGAGTGAATATATTCAGTGTCATGTTTATTCCTGGAAATAGAGAAGTCAGATTTCCGTCATAAGCTCATAATTACGAGCCACCTGAGAGCGCCCTCTGTTTATTCGTAAATCGCATGTGGATTCAACAATATCCCACACAGCTGTGAAAAAAACCAACAAACAAGCTGTACAGGACAACGAGAGGTGTCAGGCAGAATCGACATCAGTGCTGCAGATAAAAGCAAGTCTCCTCATATTATTCTCTTTAAAACAATAACGGCTCCGTGCGGCGATCCTGCCGTCTGCCGTGTCTAAGTAATATTCCTCACTTTTCTAATCTTCTCAGTGGACGTGGGGGATAACTTCTGACTCTTCTCAGTCTGGCTTTCTGGCAGAACAAGCCATGTGTCGCGCTTCTGCTTTACTCCTTGGAGTCACAAAGCCGTCTTGCCCTTATAAAATTCAGTCGATGCAGACCTCCGACTACCATGCTCGGTGAGTCATAGGCATAACAAAGGCAGGGAGAGTTCTACTCTCTCTGCATCGGTTCTTCCACAAACCACATGGAGAATGTAAAATGCTACTCTAATCCTGTCTTGAAGTGCTACGTGAAAGGGGCTTAAGTTTCATTATCATTAAATAGTCTACATTTAGAGATTGATGACAGTCACTGTATTGTGGTGTTTCGTTGTGCCGTTCCAGCTCAACTAAAGAGATCCTCCTCACTGTTGTTGTCCTGTGAGTGTTTTGGATGTTAAAAGCTGTACAAATTGTACTGTAATTCATGTTTGCAACAGATTTTATTTGTAACCTTACATTGACTATAAAACATACAAATATCTCCAGTAGGCCATCATAAAAGCTACATTTGTAGCCTGTGCTGCTATGTATGTCAGTGATTTGTGCTTCACACACTGCTTGAAGGGAAGAAGTGTTTTCTTGCACTGTAGGATCTTGGTGAAGCTCAACTCAGGGCCTGCTGGGTCTCCTGCTCTGCCGGTGCATCCAGAACCAGAGGAGTCCTCAGATGCAAGTGAACAGATTAGAACTTATCAGGCATAACAGATGATACCAGCTCTGATTAGCACAGAGAAGGGGTGCAAAGACTTTGCATGTGTGCAAGCATGTCTGTTCCTAGAGTAGGTCAATGAACATGTCAGCATCAATAGTAGGGGGGGAAGTTGTGCATAGTTCACTGGCTTTGCCCTGAGAGGTGAACTAGCCTGGCAGAAAGACGTCTTATTTTGACTTTTTGCAAACAAGCTAATCACTGAAATCTGTTAACCAAACAGAGCTATTCCTGTGTGGTGTGTTTAAGGACATACAAAACCTGTCTGGAAAGATTGTGCATTTTGACAAAGTGCAAGATAAGAGAGAAATCACATTTCATCTGTTACTGAAGCCGTCTTTGTCTGCTTTTTTTCACCCTGTCTGACTTCCTGAAGGGCGCAGGAATGCTGTCTCATTTTCAGATTTCCTGCTGATAAATCCAGGTGAGTGACAGGGATGACACAGCCTTATCCCGACATTACAAGAATCTCCTGCAATTCCAACTCCATCAAAGCTGTGGGAACTTCCCAGGCTGAAGCTACCGACATATGAAATTCTCAATCTTCCTACCTAAAGCATACTTATAACAACAAAAGGGGAGGGTCAATAATGGAGAAGCTTTGCACTGGAGCTATATCGCTTGTTTCATCTGGCTCTTAAAGAAAAATCTGTGGATTCAACAGGAAATAGAAAGCTGATTTCCATAATACAAAACTTGATATATTATAAAACTCTGCTTTGGTTCCCAAATATAAAGTTAGCAATCACAAAGATTTGTAGGACTGAAAAAAAAATCCAACTTTATTTGGTTGTAGATGGGAAATGAAAGAAAAGAAATGAAAATGACTTCAAGAACAAAAATAGTAAATAATTAATTCAAAAGTCAACTTTTGAATAATATCACAATCCATTTTGGATGTAAGAATAAATATGTACAGTTCCTTGTAAAACTCTTTCACATTTTGATACATTGCAATCTTCTACCAAGGTATTTTGTTCGACTTTTATGTGCTACACAATAACACGTAACTGCACACAGTTGAGAAATTAACAGTGGTTCCAAACGTTTTCTATGTTGTTTTTCTGTACAAATATAGCTGCTCTGTAGAGAGAAATATTCAAACAAGCAACATCACAGAGATTAAGAAGCACAACAGACAGTGATGATGTGAATGGTTAGTTAATAAAACATCTGGAGCTTTGAACAGCTGATGCAGCTCTGTCAGTTGGTTGTCCACCTAAACTGAAAAGCTTGGCAAGGACAGCATTAATCAGGGAACCAGCCGAGAGTCCTACGGAAACTCCGGAGAGGCTGCAGAAATCCACGGTATTTTAAAAGAGACGGGACTGCAAGCACTACAACTAATTGCAATGTGAAAATGTCCTACTGTAAATAACTTTGGTTTAGTTATCTATCAAACAGTGCGAGAAAATATGCCAGAGATTATACAAGAGCACAGATTATAGCTCTAGTGGATTGTGATGTCAAGATCAGGAAGCATTTGCTCACAGCAGTTCTCCTCTTGCACAGCAAGTGCTGTTACCGAGGAAAAACAGTTAAACAGCAGGAATTGCAGAAAATTGTCATAAAGATGATCCATTTTCCACACACAAGCATAGTTACAGTTTTATCTTATCTGTTTTGCTGCTTCTTTTTAAGTGCCTGTAACATTTCAAATGCCATTTGGTTTCTGGGATTTTTGCCGGGCAGATGTCTGGACAAACAAATCTGCTCGCAGACTCGAGCATAGACTGCTGCTCGTCTGGTTTTTACACAGAAATCACAAAAATGGCTAAAGAATTGTACAGCCAATTTTAAATCTTCTTATTAATTTGTGGGAAAAGCCCCCACTGAAAAAGAATTTCTCCAAGTCACCAAATCCTTTACAATTTAAACTTTAATATCAGAATAAGGATTTACTGAATGAAAAAAGACATGACCATCATCTTGTATAACATGGCTTATCTGTCACCACATTTCTTAGAAAGCTGAGTTTAACTTCACCTATAACAGTGCATCCTGATTTCTGCCAGACCTGTAGAATCAATCAAGATTGCAGTACAGCAACACATTTAGATAAGTCACTCTGGAAATAGTTACAAAGGTTTGGGCACTCTAAAGAACCTCAGGGCAGCTTTTGTCCACCAACAGGGGGGTTGGGGGGGGGGGGGAGGGGGACTTGGCAGTTCTTCCCAACTATGCCAATCACACCAAGAACACACTTCTTGGTCATAAAACAATCCAAAACAACACCCAAAGCACTGCAGGCTTTTCTTGCCACAGTTAAGCTCAGTGTTCATAATTCTTCAGTGTTCAAGAAATATTCTTTGGACTAAGGAGATAAAACTGAAACATTTTCAAAAGTAGGAGGGAGTCACATGAGATTTGGAATTAAGCTAAGAGGACAGAAAAAGATATTGATAGCTAAACATGGAGGTGGTAGTGTTATAGTTCGTGGCTTCTTTGCTGCTTTAGGACCAGCCTTACGTGTAATAATTGATGGAATCATTAGAAATACCCAAAGGCCTGAAAGACAATGTCTGTGTGTAAGACCGTGAGCGCAACTAGAGCAAACCTAAAGCCATGCGAATCACTCATTACCAGTTACTGAAAACACTTGGTGGCGATTGTTGCTGCTAAGGGAGGTGTGTGTGTGTGTGTGTGTGTGTGTGTGTGTGTGTGTGTGTGTGTGTGTGTGTCTGTGTGTGACTGCATCCACTCTGCAGTTCACCATGTGTTCTCACTGAGCAGAGGACTTCAGTCAGTTATACACATTCACGGGCAAGAAAGTGCTAAATTCTCCACTTCCTGTTCGTCTGCGTCAGTCTCCACAGCTGTGACCAGACATGCAGCAGGCCGGTAGACAGCACAGCGTTATAAGGTCCTCCTGAAAGGATATGCAACATAAAGGCCTATTCTTGATCCTCTGAGCGAAAACCTCTCTGTCCTTCCTCCTCTTAAATACATTTCCCCCTCTATTTTAGGCACCTAAAGAATGTTACCAACCAAAGATGAGCTTCCATACCTCTGCACCCATGTTGAGTACCCCACTGACCTAAAGTACAAATGAAAAACCCCTCGCGTTCTCCTTCATCCTCTCCGCACCCCATTACTTATTGAAAAGACTCGTACCTCACCCTCCTCCTGCCCTCTTGTCTCCTTCCTCCTCCTCTTCGTCTTTACTGCCCTCCCTCCTTCTTCGGTAGCCCTCCTGCTGCGATGCGGTTGGCTCCTTTGATCTGGCCCAGCGCTCTAATTAGAAGGAAGTGAAGTGTAGGCCAGTGAGGTCACCATTACCCGTGACCCCTCTCATCGACCACTCCAAATGTCGTTAGGGAGCGAGACGTTCTCACGGCGTTGACCCGCTGGCTGTGATGGCGGGGGGATCTGGATTGCGTTAGGGACCCCAGTAAAAATCAGGCGCAATTTACATCTAATTTGAGCTGCTGCAGAGGTCAGTGTGCGGCATCTCGTTAGTGTCCAGCTGCGGCGGGTTGGGAGGAGCAATATTAATACCGGACGAAACCACTAGGACCTTTGTTACGCCTGCACGAACGGCTAAGGTTAAAACTCCGTCATAAACAAAGCTACATGACCCAGATTTGACACTTGAAAGTTAGAGTATTTCTTGTGAAAACCCAGACTGGGGGGTGGGGGGTTGGGTGGACATACTTTTGGAGTTCAGCCTAACTAGAAGCATGAGGTCTTGTGCAGAGGATTCATTATAAAAGCAATAACCTGGATTTAAAGTTTGAAACTTCTCATAAACGTAATGACTGGCCTTTGTTTGTGGCTGAGACTGATAAAAGTAAATGTAGAACTCGTGCTTTTGATCATGGCTGTAAAGTAGCAGGATCTTACTGTGTGTGTGTGTTAAGGGATAATGTGTCATTACATGAAGGATGTGAGTCACCAGAACAGATCGGCGAACACATAAACCAACAGACTTGAGGGTAAAAGAAATGGATGCTAATCACACTTTGACTCTGCTTGTTAAGGGTATTTCCTCTTGCTCACTCAAACTCCCAGGGTGGGTAAAGCTCCCAAAGCTTCTACAATCCCTGTAGCACATCAAGAGACTCTGGCAAGTTGTGTAACATTAGTTGCTTCATGTACACTCATATGCATAAAACAACACACACATACTGTACTTCGCAGAAGTCTTAAATCGCCCTTCAGTGCTTTGTAGTTTGCTTCCCAGAGGCCAAGGTCATTGAAGGGCACATGACATAAGCTTTTCCCTTCCTTTTCAATTATATTAATCTTTGTGGCTCATGATAGTGACATTCATTTCTGAAGAAAAAAGAAAAAAATGAATCAGACAACACACCTGACACTTACTGAAGATGTTACAGCATTATATTTCGTACAGATGATCATCAGATTTAGGTGTGTATCTTAAAAGTGAGCCTGTAATGCAACAATGTATGTTGCAATTTGTCCAATCAAAAGGAGACATTACGGATTGACCAATTGTTACAAAATCTGCAAATTAAATAAAACCAAAATAGATTCTGGGCGTAGTAGATATAATTTCTGCTTCGGCTTGGACGAGTTCTGTCCCTCAAATCCAAGCGGTTGTGTGGCACTCCCTTATCTTCAAACGCTAACTAAGCAAGACTCCGACATATTCAGCTCAGACGCTGAAAAAAAAAAAAAAATTAACAAGTCGACTGCTGCATCTAATTAGCGAAAGTAAGCATGAAAGGGGACCATTTGAGTAGTGTGGCTATTAATTTATTTCAGAAGTCATTTAGCACTGATAGAGGTTAGAAAGAGTAAAAAAACAGGGTTAAATAAACAACTTCATAGCCACAGACAATGCCTGTGGCCAACTCAGCCTGCTGACTCTGCTGAAAGTATCAGTTGTCGCATAAAACTGTGCTGTGTCCTTCCACTGAAGCCAAGCTACCCTTGTTTCATGATGCTCAGGCTAAAAGTGTTTTTTTTCTAACAGAGAAGTTGAGGTGGTCAGGAGGAATACTTGTTCTCGATTGTTTAATTCTGTGAACCTGTTTCTGTATTTGGAAAAAGTGCGAGTTTCAGCTTGATCTTTATCCGTGTGGCTGTTTTCTGGTCTGAAAAATAGGCAGCCCGTACAAGCTGTTACATTTACATCCATATGTAGTGTGTACTACTGTTCTGTTTTAGAAAGGTGATTATCCAAGGGCTCTTTTTTTGTCACAAATGTATTTTTGACATAAGAACTCTGATGATATTCTGTTCTTTCTTTGAGGTCCTGTCCAGAGCAACCTAAATACTTTGTAAAAGTGAGATTTTCTGGTGTTTGTTAACCTGCCGTTTCCATAAAAGCTAAGGCATAGATAACATGAACTTTGACTTTTTAAGTGGTGTGGGCATGAATGTTTAGATTTGATACTTAGAGATTACCAAAAATGATGGCACTTTGCAGATTACTAATCTATCTTCCTGTGCTAGTAGTCACACCACAATGAAGCTGTTTTAATAGGTTAATCCAGATTTACCTAATTTACTCCTGACTCATGTTTCAATTTAACCTAAAATGTAAAGTAAAATGTGTGAATTTTTAGCCCGGCAAAACTTTAGCTATTCCACGATTATCTTATTTTTTTTGTTCCATTTGAATGTAGTAAACCATTATTGTCAGCTGCTGGTCACATTTATGACTGGAATGAAATGGATCATAGACACAATTTAATAAAAAACAAACTGAGGGAAAAAAAACATTGTAATAGGTATCAGAGGAATGTAGCTGGATCTCAGTTATTTTAGACAAACACACACATCTCCATTTTTTGCCTTTGACAAACCAGTGAAATGGCAAGAACACTGGGAAAGTATGCTGACAGCATCTCTCTTATCTGATGGTTACCTTGGCGACATGATGACTTGATTGTGCTATAACATTGCACTATTTACCTGGATAATACATAATACTGCCTAAGAGGATAAGATAGAACATATGTATGAAAATATCTCAAGTCCAAAGAAAGCTTTGAAAAACCTTGAGTAAGCATTGAGGACATTTACCCAAAACCACTTTAAAGGACTGAAAAGTACATCTGGGTTGTTGAAAGTAAAATAATGTCTAATTTATGAAGGGGTGGTTTAACAATGTTTCACAGACTTGAAAAAGAAATGACCATCATCTTCTTCCATGACGTCCACCAAGCTAAGCATGTGTGGTCACGTGATCACTCAAATCTTACAAGACGAAAACAAAGATGGGGGCAGCGGGGGTTAACGGTGACACATCAAAGCTAGATGGATATTTTCCTTAGGATAGCATACGAGGCATAAGAGCACATCAAACAACCAGAGCAGTACTCCTCCCCTCCCCTTCCTTGTCCCTCACTCTGTATTGTATTATACTGAAATTAAAGGGGCTGGCCAAAGAAATCCATATATCTGAAAAGTAAATGACTGCTTCCTGGCAGTTCAAAGACATTTCCAGGTTGAGAGGGCAATGATTTAACGTGCAATAAAAATATAGTCCGACCAATCCACTCATTATACACTCAATCCTAAATTTGGGTAATATTAGCAAATTACTAGGTGTGTTGTAGGAGCCCAAGGTGATAAGTGATATTCAGGTGCGTGCAGCTGTGCCCATCTATTAAAAGACAGATAGATCTTGATTTACAAAGAACCTCAAAAGTGAGAGGGCGGCCCGTGTAATTACGATGTCTAAGGTTTTCTCATATAATCTGGGAGGAGGGGACGGCGAGAGGAAAGTATGCGTATTCACTGTTTGCTAAGAGTGTTCAGCGTCTGGCTGTCATCCAGAGAGTTGATTTAGGTGGATTATGTTAATCCATACCAGGTTCGAGTCTGTCTCCTGATGATCTCAGAGTCGGCTAGGGGTAGAGCGAAGCCACCCTCGTTTATAGGGCGGAAGTTCCCTGAAACCAAGGAACACAAGGGGCTAATAAAAACAGCAAGCCGAGATAAGACCCCATAAACGCATTGCAGCAGAAGATCTGTTTGTTTGCTTCCTAAATATCCCTGAACATTCGGGATCCTTGCTCCTGAGCTTTCAAAGAATTGCAACAAATGGAAAATAACCCGAGGTTTGGGAGGTGCTCGGAGGGATTTAATGGATATTCTGGTTTCCATAGAGGGCTGCTAAATGCTCTTGAGCAAGCAGAGAACTTGTTTCAAAAGTTTTGTGTGAAACGTCTGCATGTTAAGTCCCATCAACAAATCCCTGCTTTAAACAGCTTCTCCTTGAACTCGCCACCTCTCCTGCACTCGCTTTCTCTGTGAGAGAATTATTATCCCCGACGGATAAAAGAGCAGAGTCCTTTGCACCTAATGCCGCAGCTCTTGTTTGATCCTGATGAATGTCCTATAGGTTAGATAACTCACACACGTGACACACCCACTCTTTTTAAAACCAGCAGCAGGAAGTTATTCATTCATTCTGATTATCAGGTCAATTCCACCGCTCCCTGCTGCTCGCTTTCGATGGAATGTGGAGAGAAGGAAAACTGGCCATCAAAAAATAAGAAGACCACATGAAATGTTTTAGCAGTTATGTGGTACTGATGTATGCCAGTGTGTTCAAATGCAACAACAGCGTTGCTATATTTGTTTTGAGTCTTTCAAAACTGCTGTCAATGTTATGCTGGTTCTGCAGAAATGTATTCCTTTTTTATATCAATCTAAACAACATGTTGCATTCAAAATTGCAAAGTTGTTGCACACCCAATGCAATGGGGTGTGTAAATTCGGGAATATAAGAGCAGCTGAAGACAAATAAGATAATAAAAACAGCTGTGCTCAAACGTTATGCCAATCACATAATACCTGACGTGCATATTAAAATGTTTGGTAACACTTTATTTGAAGGGGGGTGAATAAGACTGACATGACACCGTCATAAACATGACATAACACATGTCATGAACATGAATAAGCCTTCATGAATATTAATGACTGTTGTCATAAACGTCATTCGGTAAATTATGACATTTTTAATACAAAGTTGACATTATTCAAAATGTCTTTGTTATGACAACTTGACATTAACCAATAAATCATTACTGTTTAAACTTTATCTTTAATAACATAAAGTTACCTGATTTTTAAAGTGCAATCAGTAATACTTTTATAACAAATTTATATCAGTAATGATTTCTTGGTTAATGTCAAGTTGTCATAACAAAGACATTTTGAATAATGTCAACTTTGTATTAAAAGTGTCATAATTTACCGAATGACGCTTATTCATGTTCATGAAATGTGTTATGTCATGTTAATGACGGTGTCATGACAGTCTTATTCAACCCCCTTCAAATAAAGTGTTACCAAATGTTTTTTTTTTTTTTTTTTTTTTTTTTTTTTAACTACAGAACAGGCACAAGGCTCTTTTAATAACGTCAAATATTTTCTCTCTTTTTGTCCCCTTCTCCAACCACTGCTTGCAGCACCTTTTGCAGATCAAAAGGTGTTTCTGATCTGCAGTTGATTTCTAACAAAACCAAACCAAACTTTTAGTGGCGTCATGATGATTCTGTGAGGTGATTGCAACGTTATTAACTTTTATTTGAGAGCTTATACGTTTATTTGTTGTTTCATCTTTAAATTTAAAACAATCTTAGAAAGTGTGAAAATCTCCAAAATTACATGGAGGAATTATGCAGCATGAAATTGTTTAGGCAGAAAATACAAGTATGCCCCATTATTTTTATGACGGCATAAAACATGACATGTTTTATAGAGCTGCAATTACGAGAGACCTTTATGAAGCTAGCTTCGTCATTCTGCCATTTCTCCTTCTCCTTATTTTCCTTTCTGTGGCAGGATTAATGCATTATTTATTTGCATTTCAAGCATATGACATGTGGTAAAAAATTAAAACATTACTTCAAAAAATAACCTGTTCTAAACATTTTTTTGATGCCAGTAAAGACTAAAAACCAAGTTATTTAAAACAATAACACTGGAGGAGATGCAATCTATTTAAATAACGTTTTGTGCCAATATCAGCCAAAAAAAATAAAGAAAAAATCTATTTGGCTTTTTGTCACAGTGTCCTCCTGTGTACACCCCTGTTTATATGTTTACGTTTTTGTGTGTGTGTGTGTGTGTGTGTGTGTTGCTTTTTGACATTGAATCCTGTCATAGGACCCCTGGCGACTGTTTTCTGAACTTCGACCTCCACCACCTGTCGCCTGCGGGGTCTTAGCTGCCTATCGGATCCCCCACCTCTCCTCCGCGTCCTCCCCTCCCACCTTCTCCAGAGGTGAGGTGGGTTAGTGCTGAGGGGCGCTGTCACCTGACCGAGGCGAAGCTGAATAACATCTGCAACAGCAGCAGAGATGCCTGCACGTTCAGAGTCTCCTGCAGCCTCTGACCTCTGATCTCTGAACACCTGATACAGTTGAGTCAGGTCCTGACATGTTTTTCTTTTTTTTTTTTTTTCCCATTTTTTCTTTGTTATTTTTAATGAACAGCCTTAAGCAGTCAAAAAAAAAAAAAAAAAAAAAAAAAAAACCCGGAAAAACTCTTGCGGGTTTTTTTTTTTTTCAC